>NW_028270176.1:65438182-65630682 GCF_037043375.1 Chiloscyllium plagiosum | reverse complement strand
GGGACACTGTGATTCTCACACACTCTGGGACTCACACACACACACACACACTCTGGGACACACACACACACACACTGGGACTCTCTCTCATACACACACACACACTCTGGGACTCACACACACACTCTGGGACTCACACACACACACACATACACACAGTCTGGGACACTGATTCTCTCACACATTCTGGGACTCTCTCACACACATTCTGGGACTCTCATTCTCACACACTCACTGGAATTCCCTCTCTCACACACACTCTGGTATCCCCTCACTGGCACACACTCTGGGACTCTCTCGCACACACACGCTGGGACTCTCTCTCTCTCTCTCACACACACACACCCTGGGACTCTCATTCTCACACACGCGCTGGGACACTGATTCTCACACACAATCTGGGACTCTCTCTCTCTCACACACACACACACACACACACACACACACACACACACACACTGGGAATCACACACACACACACACACACTGGGATTCACACACACACACTGGGACACTGATTCTCATACAGACTGTGGGACTCTCACACACACTCTGGGACACTGGGGCTCACACACACACTGGGACTCTCTCTCTCTCTCTCACACACACACACACACACACACAGGGACTCACACACACACACACACACACACACTGGGACACTAATTCTCATACAGACTTGGACACTGATTCTCATACAGACTGTGGGACTCTCACACACTCTGGGATACTGGGACTCACACACACACTCTGGGACACTGGGACTCTCACACACTCTCTTGGACTCTCATACACACACTCTGGGACTCTCTCTCACACACGCACACACGCAAACACACACTCTGGGACTCACACACACACACTCTGGGACACTGTGATTCTCTTACACACGCTGGCATTCTCTCGCACACTCTGGGACACTCAGGTAATAACTCTTACATTCGGTGATACCCTTACACACCATGGGACTCTGGGACTCTGTCGCTCGCCCTGGGACTCTCTCTCACTCACTGTGGGATTCCATTACACACTCTGGGATTCCCACACACACTCTGGGACACTCTGGGATTCACTCACACACTTTGGGACTTTCTTGGATTCTCTCACATACTCGAGAAATCCCTAACACACTCTGGAACATGCTGTGATTCTCTCACACACTCTGGGATTACCTATCACACACTCTGGGAGTCTCTGGGATTCACTTACGCAATCTGGGAGACTGGGACTCTCTCTCACACACTCTGGGGCACTCTCTCTCTCGCACACACACACACTCTGGGAGTCTCTCTCTCACACACGTACACACGCTGGGACTCTCATTCTCACACACACGCTCGGACTCTCATTCTCACACACACGCTGGGACACTGATTCTCACACACACTCTGAGACTCTCTCTCTCACACACACACACTCTAGGACTCTCACACACACACTCTAGGACTCATACACACACACTCTAGGACTCTCTCTCATACACTGGGACTCATACACACACACTCTAGGACTCTCTCACACACACTGACACACACACACACACACATTGGGACTCACACACACACTCTGGGACACTGATTCTCACACACTCTGGGACTCACACACACACACACACACACACTCTGGGACTCTCTCACGTACACACACACACACTCTGGGACTCACACACACACACGCGCGCACACTCTGGGACTCACACACACTCTGGGACACTTTGATTCTCAACACTCTGGGACTCTCTCTCTCTCTCTCACACACACACACTGGGACTCTCTCACATACACACACACACACACTGGGACTCACACACACACACACACACACTCTGGGACACACAAACAAACACACAGTCTGGGACTCACACACACACACACACACACACAGTAATTCTCTCTCACACACACACACACTGTAATTCTCACACACTCTGGGACTAACACACACTATTGGACACACACACACACACTGGGACACTGTGATTCTCACACTCTGGGACTCACACACGCACTCTCTCGGACTCACACGCACACATTCTGGGACACTGTGATTCTCACACACTCTCTGGGATACCCTCTCTCACACACACTCTGGAACTCTCTGGGATTCCCTCTCTCACACACACTCTGGTATCCCTTCACTGACACACACGCTGGGACTCACACACACACGCTGGGACACACACACACACACGCTGGGACTCTCTCTCACACACACACACACGCGAGCGCGCGCGCTGGGACTCTCACACACACACACGCTGGGACAGTCATTCTCACACACACTCTGGGACGCACACACACGCACAAGGACACTGATTCTCACACACTCTGGGACTCACACATACGCACACTCTGGGACTCACACACACACACTCTAGGACTCTCTCTCTCTCTCTCACACACACACACACACACACTGGGACTTACACACACACACACACTCTGGGACACACACACACACTCTCTGCGACTCCCACACACGCACACTGGGACTCACACACACACTCTGGGACACTGTGATTCTCACACACTCTGGGACTCACACACACACACACTCTGGGACTCTTTCTCTCACATACACACACACACACACTCTGGGACTCACACACACACACTCTGGGACTCACACACACACACTCTGGGACTCTCACACACACACACACTCTGGGACACAAACACACGCACACACTCTGGGACTCACACACACACACTCTGGGACACACACACACACTCTGGGACACACACACACACAGTCTGGGACACTCACACACTGGGGCTCTGATTCTCACACACCCTGGGACTCTCTCACACACACACACGCGCTGGGAGTCTCAAACACACACACACGCTGGGACTCTCATTATCACACATACTCTGGGACGCACACACACACACAAGGACACTGATTCTCACACACTCTGGGGCTCTCTCACACACATACACACGCTGGGACTCACACACACACTGGGACACTGTGTTTGTCAGATTCTCACACACTCTGGGACTCACACACACACACACACTCTGGGACTCACACACACACGCGCGCACACACACAGGGACTCACACACACACTGGGACACTGATTCTCACACACTCTGGGACTCACACACACACACACACACACACACCCTGGGATTCTCACACACACACTCTGGGACTCACACACATACGCGGGCACACACACAGAGACTCACACACACACTGGGACACTGATTCTCACACACTCTGGGACTATCACACACACACAAACACACTCTAGGTACTCACACAAACTCTAGGACTCACACACACACTCTGGGACTCACACACACACACACATTCTGGGACTCACACACACACACACACACTCTGGGACACTCGCGCACTGGGACTCTGATTCTCACACACACTGGGACTCACACACACTGGGACTCACACACACACTCTAATTCTCACACACTCTGGGACTAACATACACACACACTCTGGGACTCACACACACACATTCTGGGACACTGTGATTCTCACACACTCTCTGGGATTCCCTCTCTCACACACACTCTGGTATCCCTACACTGACACACACGCTGGGACACACACACACACACACACGCACACACACACGCTGGGAGTCACACACACACACTCTGGGACTCACACACACACACTGGAACACAAACACACATTCTCTGGGACTCACACACACACACACACACTCTCGGACACACACACACGTACACACAGTCTGGGACACACACACACTGGGACTCTGATTCTCACACACTCTGGGACTCACACACACACACACACACACACACACACTCTAATTCTCACACACACAAACACACACACGCACTCTAGGACTCACACACACACTCTCTCAGACTCTCACACACACCTTCTGGGACACTGTGATTCTCACACACTCTGGGATTCCCTCTCTCACACACACTCTGGTATCCCTTCACTGACATACACGCTGGGACTCACATACACACACATACACACACACAACCGCTGGGACACTCTCACACACACACACCCGCGCGCACTGAGACTCACACACACACGCGCGCTGGGAGTCACACACACACACACGCTGGGACTCTCATTCTCACACATACTCTGGGACGCACACACACACACACAAGGACACTGATTCTCACACACTCTGGGGCTCTCACACACACATACACACGCTGGGACTCACACACACACTGGGACACTGTGATTCTCAGATTCACACACACTCTGGGACTCACACACACACACACACACACTCTGGGACTCACACACACACACGCGCACACACACAGGGACTCACACACACACTGGGACACTGATTCTCACACACTCTGGGACTCACACACACACACACACACACTCTGGGACTCTCACACACACACTCTGGGACTCACACACATACGCGGGCACACTCACGGACTCACACACACACACTGGGACACTGATTCGCACACACTCTGGGACTATCACACACACACACAAACACACTCTGGGACTCACACAAACTCTGGGACTCACACACACACACTCTGGGACTTACACACACATTCTGGGACTCACACACACACACACACACTGGGACACTCACACACTGGGACTCTGATTCTCACACACACTGGGACTCACACACACAGGGACTCACACACACTCTGGGACTCACACACACTCTGGGACTCACACACTCTCTAGGACTCACACACACACTCTGGGACTTACACACACACACACACACACACACACACATTCTGGGACACACACACACGCACACACACACACTGGGACTCACACACACACACATTCTGGGACTCTCTCACACACACACACACTCTGGGACACAAACACACACATTCTCTGGGACTCACACACACTCTGGGACACACACACACACTCGGACACATAAACACACACACACACACACACACACACACACACTGGGACACTCACACTGGGACTCTCTCTCACACACACACACACACTCTCTGGGACTCTCTCACATACACACACACACACACTGGGACTCACACACATACACACAAACACACTCTGGGACTCACACACACACACTGGGACACAAATACACACACATTCTCTGGGACTCACACACACACACACACTCTGGGACACACACACACACACACACACACACAGTCTGGGACTCTCACACACTGGGATTCTGATTCTCACACACTCTGGGACTCACACACACTGGGACTCACACACACTGGGACTCACACACACACACACACACACACTAATTCTCACACACTCTCGGACTTACACATACACACACTCCGGGACGCACACACACACACAAGGACACTGATTCTCACACACTCTGAGGCTCTCACACACACATACACACGCTGGGACTCACACACACACTGGGACACTGTGATTCTCAGATTCTCACACACTCTGGGACTCACACACACACACACACACACACACACACTGGGACTCTCACACACACACATACACACAGTCTTGGACACTGATTCTCTCACACATTCTGGGACTCTCACTCTCACACACTCACTGGGATTCCCTCTCTCACACACACTCTGGGACTCTCTCTCTCACACACACACACACACGCTGGGACTCTCATTCTCACACACGCGCTGGGACACTGATTCTCACACACAATCTGGGACTCTCTCACACACACACACACGCGCTGGGACACTGATTGTCACACACAATCTGGGACTCTCTCTCTCTCTCTCTCTCTCACACACACACAAACACACACACAAACACACACACACACTCTGGGACTCTCTCTCTCTCCCACACACACATACACTCTGGGACTCACACACAGACACTGGGACACTGATTCTCACACACACTCTGGGACACTGATTCTCATACAGACACGGACACTGATTCTCAAACAGACTGTGGGACTCTCACACACACTCTGGGACACTGGGACTCACACACACACTGGGACTCACACACACAGACACACTCTGGGACTCATACACACACACTCTGGGACTCTGTCTCTCTCTCTCACACACACACACACACACACACTCTGGGGCTCTCTCTCTCTCACATGCACACGTTGGGACTCTCATTCTCACACACATGCTGGGACACTGATTCTCACACACACTCTGGGTCTCTCTCTCTCTCTCACACACACACACACACACACACACACACAATGGGACTCTCGCACACACACACTCTGGGACACTGGGACTCTCACACACTCTGGGATACTGGGACTCACACACACACACTCTGGGACACTGGCACTCTCATACACACACTCTGGGACTCTCTCACAAACACACACTCTGGGACTCACACACACACACTCTGGGACACTGGCTCTCTCATACACACACTCTGGGACTCTCTCACAAACACACACTCTGGGACTCACACACACACACACTGGGACACAGTGATTCTCTTACACACGCTGGCATTCTCTCGCACACTCTGGCACACTCAGGTAATATCTCTTACATTCGGGGATACCCTTACACACCATGGGACTCTGGGACTCTGTCACTCACTCTGGGATTCTCTCACACACTTTGGGATTCCGTTACACACTCTGGGATTCCCTCACACACTCTGGGACACTCTGGGATTCACTCACACGCTTTGGGACTTTCTTGGATTCTCTCACATACTCGAGAAATCCCTAACACACTCTGAAACATGCTGGGATTCTCTCACACACTCTGGGATTACCTATCACACACTCTGGGAGTCTCTGGGATTCACTTACGCAATCTGGGAGACTGGGACTCTCTCACACACACTCTGGGACTCGCTCTCGCACACTCTGGCACACTCAGGGAATCTCTCTTACATTCGGGGATTCCCTTACACACCACGGGTTTCTGGTACACTCTAACTCAATCTGGGCTTCTCTCTCACTCAATGTGGGATTCAGTTCCACACTCTGGGATACACTGGGTTCTCTCTCACACTCTGTGATTCCCCCACACATTCTGGGATTCTCTCACACACTTTGGGACTCTCTGGGATTCTCTCACACACTCTAGGAATCCCTAACACTCTCTGGGACACGCTGGGATTCCCTTACGCAATCCGGGACACGAGGATACTCGCCCACACACCCTGGGATTCCCTTACACACTCTGGGACAGTCTGGGATTCCCTCACACACTCTGGGATTCCCTCACACACTCTGGGATTCCCACTCTCACACACACTCTGGGTTTCCCTGTCACTCACACTCTGGGAATCCCTCCCTCACACACACTCAGGGACTCTCTGGGATTCTCTGTCACTCACACACACTCGGGGACACTCTGGGATTCCCTATCTCTCACACACACTCGGGGACACTCTGGGATTCCCTATCTCTCACACAAACTCGGGGACTCTCTGGGATTCCCTATCACTCACACACACTCGGGGACTCTCTGGGATTCGATCATACACACTCGAGGACACTCTGGGATTCCCTGTCTCTCTCTCACACACGCACACACGCTGGGACTCTCATTCTCACACACGCGCTGGGACACTGATTCTCACACACAATCTGGGACTCTCTCTCTCTCTCTCTCTCTCACACACACACACACTGGGACTCACACACACACACTGGGACACTGATTCTCACACAGACTCTGGGACATTGATTCTCATACAGACTCGGACACTGTTTCTCACACAGACTGTGGGATTCTCACACACACTCTGGGACTCACACACACAGACACATTCTGGGACTCACACACACACACACACTCTGGGACTCAAACACATACACGCTCGGACTCTCATTCTCACACACACGCTGGGACACTCATTCTCACACACTCTCTGGGCCTCTCTCTCTCTCACACACACACACTCTGGGACTCTCTCTCTCTCACACACACACACTCTGGGACTCTCTCTCTCTCTCTCTCACACACACACACACTCTGGGGCTCTCTCTCTCACACATACACGCGCTGGGACTCTCATTCTAGCTCACACGCTGGGACACTGATTCTCACACACACTCTGGGACTCTCTCTCTCTCTCTCTCACACACACACACACACACACACATGGACTCTCTCTCACACGCACACACTGGGACACTGAATCTCACACAGACTCGGACACTGATTCTCACACAGACTCGGACACTGATTCTCACACAGACTGTGGGACTCTCACACACACACTCTGGGACTCACACACACACACTCTGGGACTCTCACACACACACTCTGGGACACTGTGATTCTCTTACACACGCTGGCATTCTCTCGCACACTCTGGCACACTCAGGTAATATCTCTTACATTCGGGGATACCCTAACACACCATGGGACTCTGGGACTCTGTCACTCACTCTGGGATTCCCTCACACACTTTGGGACTATTTTGGATTCTCTCCAATACTCGGGAAATCCCTAACACACTCTGGAACATGCTGGGATTCTCTCACACACTCTGGGATTACCTATCACACACTCTGGGATTCCCTTACGCACTCTAGGAGACTGGGACTCTCTCTCACACACTCTTGGACACTCTCCCACACACTCTGGCACACTGTGATTCTCTTACACTCACTGGGATTCTCTCGCACACTCTGGCACACTAAGGGAATTTCTCTTACATTCGGGGATTCCCTTACACACCACGGGTTTCTGGGACACTCTAACTCACTCTGGGTCTCTCTCTCTCTCAATGTGGGATTCCGTTCCACACTCTGGGATACACTGGGTTCTCTCTCACACTCTGTGATTCCCTCACACATTGTGGGATTCTCTCACAGACTTTGGGACTCTCTGGGATTCTCTCACACACTCTAGGAATCCCTAACACACTCTGGGACACGCTGGGATTCCCTTACGCATTCTGGGACACCAGGACTCTCGCCCACACACCCTGGGATTCCCTTAGACACTCTGGGACAGTCTGGGATTCCCTCACACACTCTGGGATTCCCTCACACACTCTGGGATTCCCACTCTCACACACACTTTGGGTTTCCCTGTCTCACACACACTCTGGGATTCCCTCTCTCACACACACTCTGGGATTGCCTCTCTCACACACACTCTGGGATTCTCTCTCGCACACACATTATGGGATTCCCTCTTTCACACACTCTCTGGGACTCTCCTGGATTCCCTGCCTCTACACACACTCTCGGATTCCCTCTCTCACACACATCCTGGGACTCCCTCTCTCACAAACACTCTGGAAAGCCCGCACATACACTCTGGGATTCCCGCTCTCTCACACTCTCTGGGATTCCCTCTCTCACACACACTCTGGGATTCCCTCTCTCATACACACTCTGGGATTATCTCACACACATTCCGGGGCACTCTGGGATTCCCTCGCACAAACACTCACTGGGATTCTCTCACACGCACTCTGGGATTCTCTGGGATTTCCTCTCTCTCACACAGTCTGGGATTCCCTCTCTGACACACACTCTGGGACTCTCTGGGATTCCCTCTCTCTCACACAGTCTGGGATTCCCGCTCTCGCACACACTCTCTAGGATTCCCTCTCTCTCACACACTCTGGGATTTCCTCTCTCTCACACACTTTGGAATTTCCTTTCTCACACACACTCTGGGACTCTCTGGGATTCCCTCTCGTGCACACACTCTGGAATTCCCTCTCACACACTCTGGGATTCCCTTTCACACACACTCTCTGGGACTGTCTCACACACAAACACTCTGGGATTCTCTCACACACACTCTGGGATTGGCTATCTCTCACGCACTCCGGGATTCCCTCTCTCACACACATTCCGGGACACTCTGGGATTCCCTCTCTCATACACACTCTGGGATTCCCTCGTTCACACACACTCTGGGGTACTCTGGGACTCTCTCTCTCCCTCACGCACACACACACACACTCTGGGACTCTCACACACACACGCTGGTACTCTCTCTATCTCACACATACATAGACACACTGGGACTCTAATTCTCACACACACTCTGGGACTCTCTCTCTCTCACACACACACACACACTCTGGGACTCTCTCTCTCTCACACACACACACACACACTGGGACACTGATTCTCACACAGACTCTGGGACACTGATTCTCATACAGACGCGGACACTGATTCTGACACAAACTCGGGGACTCTCTGGGATTCCCTATCACTCACACACACTCGGGGACTCTCTGGGATTCGATCACACACACTCGAGGACACTCTGGGATTCCCTGTCTCTCTCTCACACACGCACACACGCTGGGACTCTCATTCTCACACACGCGCTGGGACACTGATTCTCACACACAATCTGGGACTCTCTCTCTCTCTCACACACACACACACACACACACTGGGACTCTCTCTCTCTCTCACACACACACACACACACACACACACACACACACACACACACACACACTGGGACTCACACACACACACTGGGACACTGATTCTCACACAGACTCTGGGACATTGATTCTCATACAGACTCGGACACTGTTTCTCACACAGACTGTGGGATTCTCACACACACTCTGGGACTCACACACTCAGACACACTCTGGGACTCACACACACACACACACACACACTCTGGGACTCAAACACATACACGCTCGGACTCTCATTCTCACACACACGCTGGGACACTCATTCTCACACACACTCTGGGACTCTCTCTCTCACACACACACACTCTGTGACTCTCTCTCTCTCACACACACACACTCTGGGACTCTCTCTCTCTCTCTCACACACACACACACACTCTGGGACTCTCTCTCTCTCACACATACACGCGCTGGGACTCTCATTCTAGCTCACTCGCTGGGACACTGATTCTCACACACACTCTGGGACTCTCTCTCTCTCGCTCACACACACACACACACACACACACACATGGACTCTCTCTCACACACACACACTGGGACACTGAATCTCACACAGACTCGGACACTGATTCTCACACAGACTGTGGGACTCTCACACACACACTCTGGGACTCACACACACACACTCTGGGACTCTTACACACACACTCTGGGACACTGTGATTCTCTTACACACGCTGGCATTCTCTCGCAAACTCTGGCACACTCAGATAATATCTCTTACATTCGGGGATACCCTTACACACCATGGGACTCTGGGACTCTGTCACTCACTCTGGGATTCCCTCACACACTTTGGGACTATTTTGGATTCTCTCAAATAGTCGAGAAATCCCTAACACACTCTGGAACATGCTGGGATACTCTTACACACTCTGGGATTACCTATCACACACTCTGGGATTCCCTTACGCACTCTAGGAGACTGGGACTCTCTCTCACACACTCTTGGACACTCTCCCACACACTCTGACACACTGTGATTCTCTTACACTCACTGGGATTCTCTCGCACACTCTGGCACACTAAGGGAATTTCTCTTACATTCGGGGATTCCCTTACACACCACGGGTTTCTGGGACACTCTAACTCACTCTGGGTCTCTCTCTCTCTCAATGTGGGATTCCGTTCCACACTCTGGGATACACTGGGTTCTCTCTCACACTCTGTGATTCCCTCACACATTGTGGGATTCTCTCACAGACTTTGGGACTCTCTGGGATTCTCTCACACACTCTAGGAATCCCTAACACACTCTGGGACACGCTGGGATTCCCTTACGCATTCTGGGACACCAGGACTCTCGCCCACACACCCTGGGATTCCCTTAGACACTCTGGGACAGTCTGGGATTCCCTCACACACTCTGGGATTCCCTCACACACTCTGGGATTCCCACTCTCACACACACTCTGGGTTTCCCTGTCTCACACACACTCTGGGATCCCCTCTCTCACACACACTCTGGGATTGCCTCTCTCACACACACTCTGGGATTGCCTCTCTCACACACACTCTGGGATTCTCTCTCACACACACACTCTGGGATTCCCTCTCTCACAAACACTCTGGAAAACTCGCACACACATTATGGGATTCCCTCTTTCACACACTCTCTGGGACTCTCCTGGATTCCCTGCCTCTACACACACTCTCAGATTCCCTCTCTCACACACATCCTGGGACTCCCTCTCTCACAAACACTCTGGAAAACCCGCACATACACTCTGGGATTCCCGCTCTCTCACACTCTCTGGGATTCCCTCTCTCACACACTCTCTGGAATTCCCTCTCTCATACACACTCTGGGATTATCTCACACACATTCCGGGGCACTCTGGGATTCCCTCGCACAAACACTCACTGGGATTCTCTCACACGCACTCTGGGATTCTCTGGGATTTCCTCTCTCTCACACAGTCTGGGATTCCCTCTCTGACACACACTCTGGGACTCTCTAGGATTCCCTCTATCTCACACAGTCTGGGATTTCCTCTCTCTCACACACTCTGGGATTTCCTTTCTCACACACACTCTGGGACTCTCTGGGATTCCCTTTCGTGCACACACTCTGGAATTCCCTCTCACACACTCTGGGATTCCCTTTCACACACACTTTCTGGGACTGTCTCACACACAAACACTCTGGGATTCTCTCACACACACTCTGGGATTGGCTATCTCTCACGCACTCCGGGATTCCCTCTCTCACACACATTCCGGGACACTCTGGGATTCCCTCTCTCATACACACTCTGGGATTCCCTCGTTCACACACACTCTGGGGTACTCTGGGACTCTCTCTCTCCCTCACGCACACACACACACACTCTGGGACTCACACACACACACGCTGGTACTCTCTCTATCTCACACATACATAGACACACTGGGACTCTCATTCTCACACACACTCTGGGACTCTCTCTCTCTCTCACACACACACACTCTGGGACTCTCTCTCTCTCACACACACACACACACACACTGGGACACTGATTCTCACACAGACTCTGGGACACTGATTCTCATACAGACGCGGACACTGATTCTCACACACACTCTGGGACACTGGGACTCACACACACACACTCTGGGACACTGAGACTCTCACACACACTCTGGGACTCTCAGACACACACTCTGGGACTCTCTCACACACACACACTCTGGGACTCACACACACACACACACTCTGGGACTCACTCACATACACACACACACACACAGTCTGGGACTCACACACACTCTGGGACACTGTGATTCTTTTACACACGCTGGCATTCTCTCGCACACTCTGGCACACTCAGGTAATCTCTCTTACATTCGGGGATACCCTTACACACCATGGGACTCTGAGACTCTGTCACTCACTCTGGGATTCCCTCACACACTTTGGGACTATTTTGGATTCTCTCAAATACTCGAGAAATCCCTAACACACTCTGGAACATGCTGGGATTCTCTCACACACTCTGGGATTACCTATCACACACTCTGGGATTCCCTTACGCACTCCAGGAGACTGGGACTCTCTCTCACACACTCTGGGACACTCTCCAACACACTCTGGCACACTGTGATTCTCTTCCACTTACTGGGATGTTCTCGCACACTCTGGCACACTCAGGGAATTTCTCTTACATTCGGGAATTCCCTTACACACCACGGGTTTCTGGGACTCTCTAACTCACTCTGGGTCTCTCTCTCTCTCAATGTGGGATTCTGTTCCACACTCGGGGATACACTGGGTTCTCTCTCACACTCTGTGATTCCCTCACACATTCTGGGATTCTCTCAGATACTTTGGGACTCTCTGGGATTCTCTCACACACTCTAGGAATCCCTAACACACTCTGGGACACGCTGGGATTCCCTTACGCAATCTGGGACACCAGGACTCTCGCCCACACACCCTGGGATTCCCTTACACACACTGGGACAGTCTGGGATTCCCTCACACACTGTGGGATTCCCTCTCACTCACACTCTCTGGGTTTCCCTGTTTATCTCACACACTGGGTTTCCCTCTCTCTCATACACTCTCTGATTCAATATCTCACACACACTCTGGGTTTCAATATCTCTCACACACTCTGGGATTCAATATCTCTCACACACTCTGGGATTCAATATCTCTCACACACTCTGGGATTCAATATCTCTCACACACACTCTGGGATTCCCTAACTCTCTCACACACTCTAGGTTTTCCTGTCTCAAACACACTCTGGGATTCCCTCTCTCTCACACACACTCGGGGATTCCCTCTCTCTCACACACTCTGGGATTCCCTAGCTCTCACACAAACTCTGGGATTCCCTATCTCTCACACAATCTCTGGGATTCCCTATCTCTCACACACACTCTGGGATTCCCTATCTCTCACACACACTCCGGGATTCCCTATCTCTCACGCACACTCCGGGATTCCCTATCTCACACACACACTCCGGGATTCCCTATCTCACACACACTCCGGGATTCCCACTCTCACACACACACTGGGATTCCCATTCTCACACACACTGGGATTCCCATTCGCACACCCTCTGGGAATATTTAAAATCCATCTTTCTCAGATACTCTGGGATTCCCTCACGCTCACACACTCAGGGTTTCCCTTTCTCTCACACACACTCGGGGACTCTCTTGGATTCCCTATCTCTCACACACACTCGGGAACTCTCTGGGATTCCCTTTCTCTCACACACAATCGGGGACACTCTGGGATTCCCTATCTCTCACACAAACTCAGGGACTCTCAGGGATTCCCTATCTCTCACACACACTCGGGGACTCTCTGGGAATCGAACACTCACATTCGAGGACACTCTGGGATTCGCTGTCTCGCACACACACTCGGGGACACTCTGGGATTCCCTATCTCACACACACTCAGGGAATCCCAGAGGGTGTGTGAGAGATAGGGAATCCCAGAGTGTGTGTGAGATATAGGGAATCCCAGAGTGTCCCCGATTGTGTGTGCGAGACAGCGAATCCCAGAGTGTCCTCGAATGTGTGTGTTCGATTCCCAGAGAGTCCCCGAGTGTGTGTGAGAAATGGGGAATCCCAGAGAGTCCCTGAGTTTGTGTGAGAGATAGGGAATCCCCGAGTGTGTGTGAGAGATAGGGAATCCCAATCTCTCACACACACTCGGGCACTCACTGGGATTCCCTATCTCTCACACACACTCGGAGACAATCTGGGATTCCATATCTCTCACACACACTCTGGGATTCCCTATCTGTCACACACACACTCGGGGACTCTCTGGGATTGCCTATCTGCCACACACACTCGGGGACACTCTGGGATTCCCTTTCTCTCACACACACTCGCTGACTCATGGGATTGTCTCTCACACACTCGGGCACTCGCTGGGATTCTATCACACACACTCGGGGACTCTCTGGGATTCCCTATCTCTCGCACACACTCGGGGACACTCTGGGATTCCCTATCTCTCACACACACTCTCTGGGATTCCCTATCTCTCACACACACTCGGGGACTCTCTGGGATTCCCTATCTGCCACACACACTCGGGGACTCTCTGGGATTCCCTTTCTCTCACACACACTCGGGGACTCTCTGGGATTGCCTATCTCTCACACACACGCGGCGACTCTCTGGGATTCCCTATCTCTCACACACACTCTGGGATTCCCTATCTCTCACACACACTCTGGGAATCTCTGAGAGTCCCTCTCTCTCAGATACTCTGGGATTCCCTCACTCACTCACTTTTGGAGTCCCTATCTCTCACACACTCCCTGCGATTCCCTATCTGTCACACACAATCCAGGACACTCTGGGATTCCCTATCTCTCACACACACGCGGCGACTCTCTGGGATTCCCAATCTCTCACACACACTCTGGGACACCCTGGATTCCCTATTTCTTACACACACTCTGGGATTACCTATCACTCACACACACTCCGGGACACTCTTGGATTCCCTATCTCTCTCACACACTCTGGGATTCCCTATTTCTCATACACACAATCCGGGACACTCTGGAATTCTCTATCTCTCTCACACACACTCTGGGTTTCCCTTTCTCTCATACAGACTCGGGGATTCCCTATCTCTCACACACATTCGGGAATTCCCTATATCTCACACGCACTCGGGGACTCTCTGGGATTCACTATCTCTCACAAACACTCAGGTAGTCTGGAATTACGTATCTCTCACACACACTCGGGGACACCCTAGGATTCCCTACCTCTCACTCTCGGGGACTTTCTGGGATTCCATCACACACACTCGGGGATACCCTATCTCTCACACACTCTCGGGGACATTCTGGGATTCTATCACACACTCCCGGGGACACTCTGGGATTCCCTATCACTCACACACACTCGGGGTCTCTCTGGGATTCCCTATCTCTCACACACATTCGGAGACTCTCTGGGATTCCCAATCTCTCACACACACTCGGGGACACTCTGGGATTCCCTATCGCTCACACACACTCGGGGATTCCCAATCTCTCACACACACTTTTGGATTCCCTATCTCTCACTCTCAATCGGGTATTCTTTGGGATACCCTATCTCTCACACACACCCGGGGACTCTCTGGGATCCCCTATCTCTCACACACACTCGGGGATTCCCTATCTCTTACACACACTCGGTGACTCTCTGGGATTCCCTATCTCTCACACACACTCGGCGACTCTCTGGGAATCCCTATCTCTCACAGACACTCGGGGACTCTCTGGGATTCCCTATCTCTCACACACACTCGGGGAAACTGGGATTCCCTATCTCTCACACACACTCGTGGATTCCCTATCTCTCCCACACACTTTGGGATTCCCTATCCCTCACACACTCGCGGGGACTCTTTGGGATTCCCTATCTGTCACACACACTCGGGGTCTCTCTGGGATTCCCTATCTGTCACATATATTCGGGGACACTCTGGGATTCCCTTTCTCTCACACACACTCGGGGACTCACTGGGATTCTCTCTCACACACTCGGGGACTCTCTGGGATTCTCTCACACACATTCGGGGACTCTATGGGATTCCCTATCTCTCACACACACTCGGGGATTATCTGGGATTCCCTATCTCTCACACACACGCGGCGACTCTCTGGGATTCCCTATCCCTCACACACAATCAGGGACTCTCTGGGATTTCCTATCTCTCACACACACTCGGGGTCTCTGGGATTCCCTATCTCTCACACACTCTCTGGGATTCCCTCTCTCTCACACACACTCTGGGATTCCCTCTCTCTCAAACACACTCTGGGTTTCCCTATCTCTCACACACTCTCGGGGACTCTCTGGGATTCCCGATCTCACACACACACTCGGGGATTCCCTATCTCTCTCACACACTCGGGGATTCCCTATCCCTCACACACTCTCTGGGATTCCCTATCCCTCACACACTCTCTGGGATTCCCTATCTCTCACACACACTCGGGGACTCTCTGGGATTCCCTATCTCTCACACACACTCGGGGATTCCCTATCTCTCACACACACTCGGGGACGCTCTGGGATTCCCTACATCTCACACACTCTCGGGGACTCTCTGGGATTACGTATCTCTCACACACTCTCGCGGACTCTCTGGGATTACGTATCTCTCACACACAATCGGGAACTCTCTGGGATTCTCTCACGCACACACTGGGATTCCCTATCTCTCTCACACACTTGCAGACTCTCTGGGATTCCCTATCACTCGCACACACTCTTGGATTCCCTATCTCTCATACACACTCGGGTCTCTCTGGGATTCCCTATTTGTCACACACACTCGGGGACTCTCTGGGATTGCCTATCTCTCACACACACGCGGCGACTCTCTGGGATTCTCTATCTCTCACACACACTCTGGGATTCCCTATCTCTCACACACACTCTGGGAATCTCTGAGAGTCCCTCTCTCTCAGATACTCTGGGATTCCCTCACTCACTCACTTTTGGAGTCCCTATCTCTCACACACTCCCTGCGATTCCCTATCTGTCACACACAATCCAGGACACTCTGGGATTCCCTATCTCTCACACACACGCGGCGACTCTCTGGGATTCCCTATCTCTCACACACACTCTGGGACACCCTGGATTCCCTATTTCTTACACACACTCTGGGATTACCTATCACTCACACACACTCCGGGACACTCTTGGATTCCCTATCTCTCTCACACACTCTGGGATTCCCTATTTCTCATACACACAATCCGGGACACTCTGGAATTCTCTATCTCTCAAACACACTCTGGGATTCCCTATCTCTCTCACACACACTCTGGGTTTCCCTTTCTCTCATACAGACTCGGGGATTCCCTATCTCTCACACACATTCGGGAATTCCCTACATCTCACACGCACTCGGGGACTCTCTGGGATTCACTATCTCTCACAAACACTCAGGTAGTCTGGAATTACGTATCTCTCACACACACTCGGGGACACCCTAGGATTTCCTACCTCTCACACACTCTCGGGGACTTGCTGGGATTCCATCACACACACTCGGGGATACCCTATTTCTCACACACTCTCGGGGACATTCTGGGATTCTATCACACACTCCCGGGGACACTCTGGGATTCCCTATCACTCACACACACTCGGGGTCTCTCTGGGATTCCCTATCTCTCACACACATTCGGAGACTCTCTGGGATTCCCAATCTCTCACACACACTCGGGGACACTCTGGGATTCCCTATCGCTCACACACACTCGGGGATTCCCAATCTCTCACACACACTTTTGGATTCCCTATCTCTCACTCTCAATCGGGTATTCTTTGGGATACCCTATCTCTCACACACACTCGGGGACTCTCTGGGATCCCCTATCTCTCACACACACTCGGGGATTGCCTATCTCTTACACACACTCGGCGACTCTCTGGGATTCCCTAACTCTCACACACACTCGGCGACTCTCTGGGAATCCCTATCTCTCACAGACACTCGGGGACTCTCTGGGATTCCCTATCTCTCACACACACTCGGGGAAACTGGGATTCCCTATCTCTCACACACACTCGTGGATTCCCTATCTCTCCCACACACTTTGGGATTCCCTATCCCTCACACACTCGCGGGGACTCTTTGGGATTCCCTATCTGTCACACACACTCGGGGTCTCTCTGGGATTCCCTATCTGTCACATATATTCGGGGACACTCTGGGATTCCCTTTCTCTCACACACACTCGGGGACTCACTGGGATTCTCTCTCACACACTCGGGGACTCTCTGGGATTCTCTCACACACATTCGGGGACTCTATGGGATTCCCTATCTCTCACACACACTCGGGGATTATCTGGGATTCCCTATCTCTCACACACACGCGGCGACTCTCTGGGATTCCCTATCCCTCACACACAATCAGGGACTCTCTGGGATTTCCTATTTCTCACACACACTCGGGGTCTCTGGGATTCCCTATCTCTCACACACTCTCTGGGATTCCCTCTCTCTCACACACACTCTGGGATTCCCTCTCTCTCAAACACACTCTGGGTTTCCCTATCTCTCACACACTCTCGGGGACTCTCTGGGATTCCCGATCTCACACACACACTCGGGGATTCCCTATCTCTCTCACACACTCGGGGATTCCCTATCCCTCACACACTCTCTGGGATTCCCTATCCCTCACACACTCTCTGGGATTCCCTATCTCTCACACACACTCGGGGACTCTCTGGGATTCCCTATCTCTCACACACACTCGGGGATTCCCTATCTCTCACACACACTCGGGGACGCTCTGGGATTCCCTACATCTCACACACTCTCGGGGACTCTCTGGGATTACGTATCTCTCACACACTCTCGCGGACTCTCTGGGATTACGTATCTCTCACACACACTCGGGAACTCTCTGGGATTCTCTCACGCACACACTGGGATTCCCTATCTCTCTCACACACTCGCAGACTCTCTGGGATTCCCTATCACTCGCACACACTCCTGGATTCCCTATCTCTCATACACACTCGGGTCTCTCTGGGATTCCCTATTTGTCACACACACTCGGGGACTCTCTGGGATTCTCTATCTCTCACACACACTCGGGGACTCTCTGGGATTCTCTATCTCTCACACACACTCGGGGCCTCTCTGGGATTCTGTCACACACACTTGGGGACTCTCTGGACACCCTATCTCTCACACACACTCGGGGACTCTCTGGGATTCCCTTTCTCTCACACACGCTCGGGAACACTCTGGGATTCCCTATCTGTCACAAACACTCGGGGCCTCTCTGGGATTCTGTCACACACACTCGGGGACTCTCTGGACACCCTATCTCTCACACTCACTCGGAGACTCTCTGGGATTCCCTTTCTCTCACACACGCTCGGGAACACTCTGGGATTCCCTATCTCTCACACACACTCGGCGACTGTCTTCGCTTCCCTTTCTCTCACACACACTCGCGGTCTCTTTGGGATTCCCTATCTCTCACACACACTTGGGGACACTCTGGGAGTCCCCATCTCTCAAACACACTCAGGGATTCCATATCTCCAAAAAACACTCTGGATTCCCTATCGCTCACACACACTCGGGGACACTCTGGGATTCCCTATCTCTCACACACACTCGGGGACACTCTGGGATTCCTTATCTCTCATACACATTCTGGGATTCCCTATCTCTCACATACACTCCGGGACACACGGGAATTACCTTTCTCTCACAAATATTCTGGGATTCCCTATCTCTCACACACACTCCGGGAGACTCTGGGATTCCCTGCAGGCACACACTCTCTGGGATTCCCTCTCTCTCACACACACTCTGGGATTCACTCACTCTCAAACACACTCTGGGATTCCCTCTCTCTCAAACACACTCTGGGATTCCCTATCTCTCACACACACTCGGGGACTCTCTGGGATTCCCTATCTCTCACACACACTCGGGGACTCTCTGGGATTCCCGATCTCTCACACTCACTCGGGGATTCCCGATCTCTCGCACACACTCGGGGTTTCCCTATCTCTCACATACACTCCGGGACACTCTGGGATTCACTATCCCTCACACACACTCTCGGATTCCCTATCTCTCACACACACTCTGGGATTGCCTCTCTCACAAACACACTCGGGGAATCCCTATCTCTTAAACACACTCGGGGACTCTCTGGGATTCCCTATCTCTCACTCACACTCGGGGACTCTCTGGGATTCCCGATCTCTCACACTCACTCGGGGATTCCCGATCTCTCGCACACACTCGGGGTTTCCCTATCGCTCACACACACTCGGGGACTCTCTGGGATTCCCTATCTCTCACACACACTCGGGGACACTCTGGGATTCCTTATCTCTCATACACATTCTGGGATTCCCTATCTCTCACACACACTCCGGGACACACGGGAATTACCTTTCTCTCACAAACATTCTGGGATTCCCTATCTCTCACACACACTCCGGGAGACTCTGGGATTCCCTGTCCGTCACACACTCTCTGGGATTCCCTCTCTCTCACACACACTCTGGGATTCACTCACTCTCAAACACACTCTGGGATTCCCTCTCTCTCAAACACACTCTGGGATTCCCTATCTCTCACACACACTCGGGGACTCTCTGGGATTCCCTATCTCTCACACACACTCGGGGACTCTCTGGGATTCCCGATCTCTCACACTCACTCGGGGATTCCCGATCTCTCGCACACACTCGGGGTTTCCCTATCTCTCACAAACACTACGGGACACTCTGGGATTCCCTATCCCTCACACACCCTCTCGGATTCCCTATCTCTCACACACACTCTGGGATTGCCTCTCTCACAAACACACTCGGGGAATCCCTATCTCTTAAACACACTCGGGAACTCTCTGGGATTCTCTCACGCACCCACTGGGATTCCCTATCTCTCACACACACTCGGAGACACTCTGGGATTCCCTTTCTCTCACACACACTCGGGGACTCTCTGGGATTCTCTCACACACATTCGGGGACTCTATGGGATTCCCTATCTCTCACACACACTCGGGGATTATCTGGGATTCCCTATCTCTCACACACACGCGGCGACTCTCTGGGATTCCCTATCTCTCACACACACTCAGGGACTCTCTGGGATTTCCTATCTCTCACACACACTCGGGGTCTCTGGGATTCCCTATATCTCACACACTCGCTGGGATTCCCTCTCTCTCACACACACTCTGGGATTCCCTCTCTCTCAAACACACTCTGGGATTCCCTATCTCTCACACACTCTCGGGGACTCTCTGGGATTCCCTATCTCTCATTCACACTCGGGGACTCTCTGGGATTACCGATCTCACACACACACTCGGGGATTCCCTATCTCTCTCACACACTCGGGGATTCCCTATCCCTCACACACTCTCTGGGATTCCCTATCCCTCACACACTCTCTGGGATTCCCTATCTCTCACACACACTCGGGGACTCTCTGGGATTCCCTATCTCTCACACACACTCGGGGATTCCCTATCTCTCACACACACTCGGGGACGCTCTGGGATTCCCTACATCTCACACACTCTTGGGGACTCTCTGGGATTACGTATCTCTCACACACTCTCGCGGACTCTCTGGGATTACGTATCTCTCACACACACTCGGGGACTCTCTGGGATTCCCTTTCTCTAACACACGCTCGGGAATTCTCTGGGATTCCCTATCTCTCACACACACTCGGCGACTGTCTTCGCTTCCCTTTCTCTCACACACACTCTCGGGCTCTTTGGGAATCCCTATCTCTCACACACACTTGGGGACACTCTGGGAGTCCCCATCTCTCAAACACACTCAGGGATTCCATATCTCCAAAAAACACTCTGGGATTCCCTATCGCTCACACACACTCGGGGACTCTCTGGGATTCCCTATCTCTCACACACACTCGGGGACACTCTGGGATTCCTTATCTCTCATACACATTCTGGGATTCCCTATCTCTCACACACACTCCGGGACACACGGGAATTACCTTTCTCTCACAAACATTCTGGGATTCCCTATCTCTCTCACACACTCCGGGAGACTCTGGGATTCCCTGTCCGTCACACACTCTCTGGGATTCCCTCTCTCTCACACACACTCTGGGATTCACTCACTCTCAAACACACTCTGGGATTCCCTCTCTCTCAAACACACTCTGGGATTCCCTATCTCTCACACACACTCGGGGACTCTCTGGGATTCCCGATCTCTCACACTCACTCGGGGATTCCCGATCTCTCGCACACACTCGGGGATTCCCTATCTCTCACACACACTCCGGGACACTCTGGGATTCCCTATCCCTCACACACACTCTCAGATTCCCTATCTCTCACACACACTCTGGGATTGCCTCTCTCACAAACACACTCGCGGAATCCCTATCTCTTAAACACACTCGGGAACTCTCTGGGATTCTCTCACGCACCCACTGGGATTCCCTATCTCTCACACACACTCGGAGACTCTCTGGGATTCCCTATCTCTCGCACACACTCGGGGACTCTCTGGGATTCCCTCTCTCTCACAAACACGCGGCGACTCTCTGGGATTCCCGATCTCGCACACACACTCGGGGATTCCCTATCTCTCACACACACTCGGTGATTCCCTATCTCTCACACAAACTCGGGGACACTCTAGGATTCCCTATCTCTCAAACACACTCGGGAACTCTCTGGGATTCTCTCACGTACACTTTTGAATTCCCTATCTCTCACACACCCTCGGGGTCTCTCTGAGAATCCTTATTTTTCACACACACTCGGGGACTCTCTGGGACTCCCTATCTCTCTCACACACACGGGGGCTCTCAGGGAATCCCTGTCTCTCACACACACTCGGTGACTCTCTGGGATTCCCTTTCTCTCACACAGACTCGGCGACTGTCTTAGCTTCCCTATCTCTCACACATACTCTGGGATTCCCTATCTCTCACACGCACTCGGAGACTCTCTGGGATTCCCTATCTCTCACACACATTCGGGGACACTCTGGGATTCCCTATCTCTCACACACACTCGAGGACACTCTGGCATTCTCTC
Source organism: Chiloscyllium plagiosum (assembly GCF_037043375.1). Taxonomy (NCBI): domain Eukaryota; kingdom Metazoa; phylum Chordata; class Chondrichthyes; order Orectolobiformes; family Hemiscylliidae; genus Chiloscyllium; species Chiloscyllium plagiosum. Next base: position 65,606,751 of record NW_028270176.1, on the reverse strand, counting down.
ACACACTCTCGCGGACTCTCTGGGATTCCCTTTCTCTCACACACACGCGGTGACGCTCGGGGAGTTCCTATCACTCACTCACACTCGGACACTCTGGGATTCCCTATCTCTCAAACACACTCTGGGATTCCCTATCTCTCACACACACTCAGGGACTCTCTGGGATTCCCTATCTCTCACTCACACTCGGGAACTCTCTGGGATTCCCGATCTCTCACACACACTCGGGGATTCCCGATCTCTCACACACACTCGGGGTTTCCCTATCTCTCACACACACTCCGGGACACTCTGGGATTCCCTATCCCTCACACACTCTTTGGGATTCCCTATCTCTCACACACACTCGGGGACTCTCTGGGATTCCCTATCTCTCACACAAACTCGGGGATTCCCTATCTCTCACACACACTCGGGGACTCACTGGGATTCCCTATCTCTCAAACACACTCGGGAACTCTCTGGGATTCTCTCACGCACACACTGGGATTCCCTATCTCTCACACACACTCGGGTATCGCTGGGATTCCCTATCACTCTCACACACTTGGGGACACTCTGTGATTCCCTATCTCCAACAAACACTCTGGGAATCCCTATCTCTCACACACACTCGGGGACTCTCTGGGATTCCCTATCACTCACACACACTCGGGGACTCACTGGGATTCTCGATCTCTCAAACACACTCGGGAACACTCTGGGGTTCCCTATCTCTAACACACACTCTGGGATTCCCTATCTCACAAACACTCTCGGGGTTTCTCTGGGATTCCTTACCTCTCACGCACACTCGGGGACTCACTGGGACTCTCTCACACACATTCGGAGACAATCTGGGATTCTCTATCTCTCAAACACACTCCGTAACTCTCTGGGATTCTCTCACACACACTCGTGGATTCCCTATCTCTCACACACACTCGGGGACTCTCTGGAATTCCCTATCTCTCACACACACTCGGGTATCGCCGGGATTCCCTATCACTCACACACACTCTGGGATTCCCTATCTCTCACACACACTCGGGGACTCTCTGGGATTCCCTCTCTCACACACACTCTGGGAGTCCCACTCTCACACACACTCTGCGAATCTCTGAGATTCCTTCTCTCTCAGATACTCTGGGATTCCCTCACTCACACACTCTCTGAGTCCCTATCTCTCACACACACCCTGGGATTCCCTATCTGTCACACACAATCCGGGACACTCTGGGATTCCCTGTCTCTCACACACACTCTGGGACACCCTGGGATTCCCTATGTCTCACATACACTCTGGGATTCCCTATCTGTCACACACAATCCGGGACACTCTGGGATTCCCTGTCTCTCACACACACTCTGGGACACCCTGGGATTCCCTATGTCTCACATACACTCTGGGATTCCCAATCACTCACACACACTCCGGGACTCTCTGGGATTCTCTCACACACACTCGGGGACTCTCTGGGATTCCCTATCTCTCACACACAAACGGCGACCCTCTGAGAGTCCCTATCACTCACACACTCTGGGACACTCTGGGATTCCCTATCTCTCACACACACTTGGGGACTCTCTGGGATTCCCTATCTCTCACACACACTCGCAGACTCTCTGGGATTCCCTATCTCTCGCACACACTCTTGGATTCCCTATCTTTCATACACACCCGGGTCTCTCTGGGATTCCCTATTTGTCACACACACTCGGGGACTCTCTGGGATTCCCTTTCTCTCACACACACTCGGGGACTCTCTGGGATTCCCTATCTCTCACACACACTCGGGTCCTCTCTGGAATTCGATCACACACACTCGGGAACTCTCTGGGATTCCCTATCTCTCACACACACTTGGGGACTCTCTGGGATTCCCTATCTCTCACACACACTCGCAGACTCTCTGGGATTCCCTATCTCTCGCACACACTCTTGGATTCCCTATCTTTCATACACACCCGGGTCTCTCTGGGATTCCCTATTTGTCACACACACTCGGGGACTCTCTGGGATTCCCTTTTTCTCACACACACTCGGGAACTCTCTGGAATTTCCTTTCTCTCACACACACTCGCGGGCTCTTTGGGATTCCCTATCTCTCACACACATTTGGGGACACTCTGTGATTCCCTATCTCCAACAAACACTTTGGGATTCCCTATCTCTCACACACACTCGGGGACTCTCTGGGATTCCCTATCACTCACACACACTCGGGGACTCACTGGGATTCTCGATCTCTCAAACACACTCGGGGACTCTCTGGGGTTCCCTATCTCTCACACACACTCTGGGATTCCCTATCTCACACACACTCTCGGGGTTTCTCTGGGATTCCCTACCTCTCACGCACACTCGGGGACTCACTGGGACTCTCTCACACACATTCGGGGACACTCTGGGATTCTCTATCTCTCAAACACACTCCGTAACTCTCTGGGATTCTCTCACACACACTCGGGGATTCCCTATCTCTCACACACACTCGGGGACTCTCTGGGATTCCCTATCTCTCACACACATTCGGGTACTCGCTGGGATTCCCTATCACTCACACACTCTCTGGGATTCCCTATCTCTCACACACACTCGGGGACTCTCTGGGATTCCCTCTCTCACATACAATCTGGGATTCCCACTCTCACACACACTCTGCGAATCTCTGAGATTCCTTCTCTCTCAGATACTCTGGGATTCCCTCACTCACACACTCGGTGAGTCCCTATCTCTCACACACACCCTGGGATTCCCTATCTGTCACACAGCATCCGGTACACTCTGGGATTCCCTATCTCTCTCACACACGCGGCGACTCTCTGGGAGTCCCTATCACTCACACGCACTCGGGGACACTCGGGGCTTCCCTATCTCTCACACACACTTGGGGACTCTCTGGAATTCCCTATCTCTCATACACATTCGGGGACTGCCTGGGATTCCCTATCTCTCACACACAGTCGGGGACTCTCTGGGATTCTCTCACACACACTCGGGGACTCTCTGGGATTCCCTATCTCTCTCATACACGCGGCGACTCTCTGGGAATCCCTATCACTCACACACACTCTGGGACACTCTGGCATTCCATATCTCTCACACACACTTGGGGACTCTCTGGAATTCCCTATCTCTCACACACACTCGGGGACTCTCTGGGATTCTATCAGACACAATAGGGGACTCTCTGGGTTTCCCTATCTCTAACACACACTCGGGGACACTCTGGTATTCTCTAACTCTCACACACAGTATGCGATTCCCTATCTCTCACACACACTCAGGGACACTCTGGGATTCTCTCACACACACTCGGGGACTCTCTGGGATTCCCTATCTCTCACACACACGCGGCGACTCTCTGGGAGCCCCTATCACTCACACACACTCGGGGACTCACTGGGCTTCTCGATCTCTCAAACACACTCGGGGGCACTCTGGGGTTCCCTATCTCTCACACACACTCTGGGATTCCCTATCTCACACACACTCTCGGGGTTTCTCTCGGATTCCCTACCTCTCACGCACACTCGGGGACTCACTGGGACTCTCTCACACACATTTGGGGACACTCTGGGATTCTCTATCTCTCAAACACACTCCGTAACTCTCTGGGATTCTCTCACACACACTCGGGGATTCCCTATCTCTCACACACACTCGGGGACTCTCTGGGATTCCCTATCTCTCACACACACTCGGGTATCGCTGGGATTCCCTATCACTCACACACACTCTGGGATTCCCTATCTCTCACACACACTCGGGGACTCTCTGGGATTCCCTCTCTCACACACACTCTGGGATTCCCACTCTCACACACACTCTGCGAATCTCTGAGATTCCTTCTCTCTCAGATACTCTGGGATTCCCTCACTCACACACTCTGTGAGTCCCTGTCTCTCACACACCCTGGGATTCCCTATCTGTCACACACAATCCGGGACACTCTGGGATTCCCTGTCTCTCACACACACTCTGGGACACCCTGGGATTCCCTATGTCTCACACACACTCTGGGATTCCCATTCACTCACACACACTCCCGGACTCTCTGGGATTCTCTCACACACACTCGGGGACTCTCTGGGATTCCCTATCTCTCTCACACACGCGGCGACTCTTTGGGAGTCACTATCACTCACACACACTCGGGGACTCTCTGGGATTCCCTATCTCTCACACACACTAGGGGACTCTCTGGAATTCCCTATCTCTCACACACACTCGGGGACTCTCTGGGATTCTATCAGACACACTCGGGGACTCTCTGGGTTTCCCTATCTCTAACACACACTCGGGGACACTGGTATTCCCTAACTCTCACACACACTATGCGATTCCCTATCTCTCACACACACTCCGGAGCACACGGGGATTCCCTATCTCTCACACACACTCTGGGATTCCCTATCTCTCACACACACTCTGGGATTCCCTATGTCTCACACACTCTGTGGGACACTCTGGTATTCCCTATCTCTGAAACACACTCTGGTATTCCCTATCTCTCACACACATTCTGGGACTCTGTGGGATTCCCGATCTCTCACACACACTCGGGGACTCTCTGGGATTCCCTATCTCTCACATACACTCGGGGACTCTCTGGGATTACGTATCACTCACAGACACTCGGGCACACACTGGAATTCCTTATCTCTCACACACACGCGGGGACTCACTGGGATTCTCTCACACAGATTCGGGGACAGTCTGGGATTCCCTATCTATCCAACACACTCGGGAACTCTCTGGGATTCTCTCACACACACTCTGGGATTCCCTATCTCTCACACACACTCGGGTACTCTCTGGGATTCCCTGTCTCTCACACACACTCTGCGAATCTCTGAGATTCCATCTCTCTCAGATACTCTGGGATTCCCTCACTCACACCCTCTGTGAGTCCCTATCTCTCACACACTCCCTGGGATTCCCTATCTGTCACACACAATCCGGGACACTCTGGGATTCCCTATCTCTCACACACACTCTGGGACACCCTGGGATTCCCTATCTCTCACACACACTCTGGGATTCCCTATCACTCACACACACTCTGGGACACTATGGGATTGCCTATCTCTCACACACACTCTGGGATACCCTATCTCTCACACACACTCCGGGACACTGGGATTCCTAATCTCTCGCACACACTCTGGGATTCCCTATCTCTCAAACAAACTCTGGGATTCCCTATCTCTCATACACATTCGGGGACTGTCTGGGATTCTCGATCTCCCCCACACACTCGGGGACTCTCTATGATTTGCTATCTCTCACACACATTCGGGGACTCTCTGGGATTCTATCACACTCACTCGGGGGCTCTTTGGGATTCCCTATCTCTCACACACACTCTGGGATTCCATCTCTCTCAAACACACTCTGGTATTCGCTATCTCTCACACACATTCGGGGACTCTGTGGGCTTCCCGACCTCTCGCACACACTCGGGGTCTCTCAGGGATTCCCGATCTCTCACACACACTCGGGGACTCTCAAGGATTCCCTATCTCTCACACACACTCGGGTACTCTCTGGGATTCCCTATCTCTCACACACACTCTGGGATTCCCTATCTCTCACACACACTCGGCGAATCTCTGAGATTCCATTTCTCTCAGATACTCTGTGATTCCCTCACTCACACACTCTGAGTGTCCCTACCTCTCACACACACCCTAGGGTTCCCTATCTGTCACACACAATCCCGGACACTCTGGGATTCCCTATCTCTCACACACACTCTGGGATTCCCTTTCTCTCACACACACTCTGGGAGACCCTGGTATTCCATATCTCTCAAACACACTCTGGTATTCGCTATCTCTCACAAACATTCGGGGACTCTGTGGAATTCCCGATCTCTCACACACATTCGGGGACTCTCAGGGATTCCCTGTCTCTCACACATACTCTGGGATTCTCTGGGATTCCCTATCTCTGACACACACTCGGCGACACCCTGGGATTCCCTATCACTCACACACACTCGGGGACACACGGGGATTCCCTATCTCTCTCACACACTCTGGTATTCGCTATCTCTCACACACATTCGGGGACTCTGTGGGATTCCCGATCTCTCGCACACACTCGGGGACTCTCAGGGATTCCCTATCTCTCACACACACTCGGGTACTCTGTGGGATTCCCTATCTCTCACACACACTCTGGGATTCCCTATCTCTCACATACACTCTAAGAATCTCTGAGATTCTATTTCTCTCAGATACTCTATGATTCCCTCACTCACACAGTCTTTGTGTCCCTACCTCTCACACACACCCTGGGGTTCCCTATCTGTCACACACAATCCCGGACACTCTGGGATTCCCTCTCTCTCACACACACTCTGGGATTCCCTATCACTCACACACACTCCGGGACACTATGGGATTGCCTATCTCTCTCACACACTCCGGGACACTCTGGGAATCCCTATCTCCCACACATACTCTGGGATTCCCTATCTCTCAAACAACCTCTGGGATTGTCTATCTCTCATACACATTCGGGGACTGTCTGGGATTCCCGATCTCTCACACACACTCGGGGACTCTCTATGATTCCCTATCTCTCATACACATTCGGGGACTCTCTGGGATTCCCTATCTCTCACACATACTCGGGGACTCTCTGGGATTCCCTATCTCTCACACACACTCGGGGACTCTCGATGATTCCCTATCTCTCATACACATTCGGGGACTCTCTGGGATTCCCTATCTCTCACACACACTCTGGGATTCCCTATCTCTCACACACAATCTGGGATTCCCTATCTCTCACACTCACTCCGGGACACTCTGGGATTCCCTATCTCTCACACACACTCAGGGATTCCCGATCTCTCACACACACTCAGGTATTCGCTATCTCTCACACACATTCGGGGACTCTGTGGAATTCCCGATCTCTCACACACACTCGGGGTCTCTCTGGGATTCCCTGTCTCTCACACACTCTCTGGGATTCTCTGGGATTCCCTGTCTCTCACACACACTCCGGGACACACTGGAATTCCCTGTCTCTCACACACCCTCTGGGATTCCCTAACTCTCACACACACTCCGGGACACACTTGTATTGCCTATCTCTCACACACACTCTGGGACACCAAGGGATTACGTATCTCTCACACACACACTCGGGGACTCTCTGGGATTCCCTATCTCTCACACCCACTCGGGGTCTCTCTGAGATTCCCTATCTCTCACACACACTCGGGGACTCACTGGGATTCCCTATCTCTCACACACACTCGGGACTCTCTGGGATTCCCTATCTCTCACACACACTCGGGGACTCTCTGGGATTCCCTATCTCTCACACACACTCCGGGACACTCTGGGATTCCCTATCCCTCACACACTCTCTGGGATTCCCTATCTCTCACACACACTCTGGGATTCCCTCTCTCTCAAACACACTCTGGGATACCCTATCTCTCACACACACTCGGGGACTCTCTGGGATTCCCGATCTCTCACACACACTCGGGGACTCTCTGGGATTCGCCGATCTCTCACACACACTCGGGGATTCCCTATCTCTCACACACCCTCGGGGACATTCTGGGATTCCCTACATCTGACACACACTCGGGGACTCTCTGGGATTACGTATCTCACACCCACACTCGGGGACTCACTCGGAATCTCTCACACACACTCGGGGAAATTCTGGGATTCCCTATCTCTCACACACATTCGGGGACTCTCTGGGATTCTATCACACACACTCGGGTACACTCTGGGATTCCCTATCTCACAAACACTCTCGGGGTTTCTCTGGGATTCCTTACCTCTCACGCACACTCGGGGACTCACTGGGACTCTCTCACACACATTCGGAGACAATCTGGGATTCTCTATCTCTCAAACACACTCCGTAACTCTCTGGGATTCTCTCACACACACTCGTGGATTCCCTGTCTCTCACACACACTCGGGGACTCTCTGGAATTCCCTATCTCTCACACACACTCGGGTATCGCTGGGATTACCTATCACTCACACACACTCTGGGATTCCCTATCTCTCACACACACTCGGGGACACTCTGGGATTCCCTCTCTCACACACACTCTGGGAGTCCCACTCTCACACACACTCTGCGAATCTCTGAGATTCCTTCTCTCTCAGATACTCTGGGATTCCCTCACTCACACACTCTCTGAGTCCCTATCTCTCACACACACCCTGGGATTCCCTATCTGTCACACACAATCCGGGACACTCTGGGATTCCCTGTCTCTCACACACACTCTGGGACACCCTGGGATTCCCTATGTCGCACATACACTCTGGGATTCCCTATCTGTCACACACAATCCGGGACACTCTGGGATTCCCTGTCTCTCACACACACTCTGGGACACCCTGGGATTCCCTATGTCTCACATACACTCTGGGATTCCCAATCACTCACACACACTCCGGGACTCTCTGGGATTCTCTCACACACACTCGGGGACTCTCTGGGATTCCCTATCTCTCACACACAAACGGCGACCCTCTGAGAGTCCCTATCACTCACACACTCTGGGACATTCTGGGATTCCCTATCTCTCACACACACTTGGGGACTCTCTGGGATTCCCTATCTCTCACACACACTCGCAGACTCTCTGGGATTCCCTATCTCTCGCACACACTCTTGGATTCCCTATCTTTCATACACACCCGGGTCTCTCTGGGATTCCCTATTTGTCACACACACTCGGGGACTCTCTGGGATTCCCTTTCTCTCACACACACTCGTGGACTCTCTGGGATTCCCTATCTCTCACACACACTCGGGTCCTCTCTGGGATTCGATCACACACACTCGGGAACTCTCTGGGACTCCCTATCTCTCACACACACTCGGGGACTCTCTGGGATTCCCTTTTTCTCACACACACTCGGGAACTCTCTGGAATTTCCTTTCTCTCACACACACTCGCGGGCTCTTTGGGATTCCCTATCTCTCACACACATTTGGGGACACTCTGTGATTCCCTATCTCCAACAAACACTTTGGGATTCCCTATCTCTCACACACATTCGGGGACTCTCTGGGATTCCCTATCACTCACACACACTCGGGGACTCACTGGGATTCTCGATCTCTCAAACACACTCGGGGACACTCTGGGGATCCCTATCTCTCACACACACTCTGGGATTCCCTATCTCACACACACTCTCGGGGTTTCTCTGGGATTCCCTACCTCTCACGCACACTCGGGGACTCACTGGGACTCTCTCACACACATTCGGGGACACTCTGGGATTCTCTATCTCTCAAACACACTCCGTAACTCTCTGGGATTCTCTCACACACACTCGGGGATTCCCTATCTCTCACACACACTCGGGGATTCTCTGGGATTCCCTATCTCTCACACACACTCGGGTACTCGCTGGGTTTCCCTATCACTCACACACTCTCTGGGATTCCCTATCTCTCACACACACTCGGGGACTCTCTGGGATTCCCTCTCTCACATACAATCTGGGATTCCCACTCTCACACACACTCTGCGAATCTCTGAGATTCCTTCTCTCTCAGATACTCTGGGATTCCCTCACTCACACACTCGGTGAGTCCCTATCTCTCACACACACCCTGGGATTCCCTATCTGTCACACAACATCCGGTACACTCTGGGATTCCCTATCTCTCTCACACACGCGGCGACTCTCTGGGAGTCCCTATCACTCACACGCACTCGGGGACACTCGGGGCTTCCCTATCTCTCACACACACTTGGGGACTCTCTGGAATTCCCTATCTCTCATACACATTCGGGGACTGCCTGTGATTCCCTATCTCTCACACACACTCGGGGACTCTCTGGGATTCTCTCACACACACTCGGGGACTCTCTGGGATTCCCTATCTCTCTCATACACGCGGCGACTCTCTGGGAATCCCTATCACTCACACACACTCTGGGACACTCTGGCATTCCCTATCTCTCACACACACTTGGGGACTCTCTGGAATTCCCTATCTCTCACACACACTCGGGGGTTCTCTGGGATTCTATCAGACACAATAGGGGACTCTCTGGGTTTCCCTATCTCTAACACACACTCGGGGACACTCTGGTATTCTCTAACTCTCACACACAGTATGCGATTCCCTATCTCTCACACACACTCAGGGACACTCTGGGATTCTCTCACACACACTCGGGGACTCTCTGGGATTCCCTATCTCTCACACACACGCGGCGACTCTCTGGGAGCCCCTATCACTCACACACACTCGGGGACTCACTGGGCTTCTCGATCTCTCAAACACACTCGGGGACACTCTGGGGTTCCCTATCTCTCACACACACTCTGGGATTCCCTATCTCACACACACTCTCGGGGTTTCTCTGGGATTCCCTACCTCTCACGCACACTCGGGGACTCACTGGGACTCTCTCACACACATTCGGGGACACTCTGGGATTCTCTATCTCTCAAACACACTCCGTAACTCTCTGGGATTCTCTCACACACACTCGGGGATTCCCTATCTCTCACACACACTCGGGGACTCTCTGGGATTCCCTATCTCTCACACACACTCGGGTATCGCTGGGATTCCCTATCACTCACACACACTCTGGGATTCCCTATCTCTCACACACACTCGGGGACTCTCTGGGATTCCCTCTCTCACACACACTCTGGGATTCCCACTCTCACACACACTCTGCGAATCTCTGAGATTCCTTCTCTCTCAGATACTCTGGGATTCCCTCACTCACACACTCTGTGAGTCCCTATCTCTCACAAACCCTGGGATTCCCTATCTGTCACACACAATCCGGGACACTCTGGGATTCCCTGTCTCTCACACACACTCTGGGACACCCTGGGATTCCCTATGTCTCACACACACTCTGGGATTCCCATTCACTCACACACACTCCCGGACTCTCTGGGATTCTCTCACACACACTCGGGGACTCTCTGGGATTCCCTATCTCTCTCACACACGCGGCGACTCTTTGGGAGTCACTATCACTCACACACACTCGGGGACTCTCTGGGATTCCCTATCTCTCACACACACTAGGGGACTCTCTGGAATTCCCTATCTCTCACACACACTCGGGGACTCTCTGGGATTCTATCAGACACACTCGGGGACTCTCTGGGTTTCCCTATCTCTAACACACACTCGGGGACACTGGTATTCACTAACTCTCACACACACTATGCGATTCCCTATCTCTCACACACACTCCGGAGCACACGGGGATTCCCTATCTCTCACACACACTCTGGGATTCCCTATCTCTCACACACACTCTGGGATTCCCTATGTCTCACACACTCTGTGGGACACTCTGGTATTCCCTATCTCTGAAACACACTCTGGTATTCCCTATCTCTCACACACATTCTGGGACTCTGTGGGATTCCCGATCTCTCACACACACTCGGGGACTCTCTGGGATTCCCTATCTCTCACATACACTCGGGGACTCTCTGGGATTACGTATCACTCACAGACACTCGGGCACACACTGGAATTCCTTATCTCTCACACACACGCGGGGACTCACTGGGATTCTCTCACACAGATTCGGGGACAGTCTGGGATTCCCTATCTATCCAACACACTCGGGAACTCTCTTGGATTCTCTCACACACACTCTGGGATTCCCTATCTCTCACACACACTCGGAGACTCTCTGGGATTCCCTATCACTCACACACACTCGGGTACTCTCTGGGATTCCCTGTCTCTCACACACACTCTGCGAATCTCTGAGATTCCATCTCTCTCAGATACTCTGGGATTCCCTCACTCACACACTCTGTGAGTCCCTATCTCTCACACACTCCCTGGGATTCCCTATCTGTCACACACAATCCGGGACACTCTGGGATTCCCTATCTCTCACACACACTCTGGGACACCCTGGGATTCCCTATCTCTCACACACACTCTGGGATTCCCTATCACTCACACACACTCTGGGACACTACGGGATTGCCTATCTCTCTCACACACTCTGGGATACCCTATCTCTCACACACACTCCGGGACACTGGGATTCCTAATCTCTCGCACACACTCTGGGATTCCCTATCTCTCAAACAAACTCTGGGATTCCCTATCTCTCATACACATTCGGGGACTGTCTGGGATTCTCGATCTCCCCCACACACTCGGGGACTCTCTATGATTTGCTATCTCTCACACACATTCGGGGACTCTCTGGGATTCTATCACACTCACTCGGGGGCTCTTTGGGATTCCCTATCTCTCACACACACTCTGGGATTCCCTATCTCTCATACACATTCGGGGACTGTCTGGGATTCTCGATCTCCCCCACACACTCGGGGACTCTCTATGATTTGCTATCTCTCACACACATTCGGGGACTCTCTGGGATTCTATCACACTCACTCGGGGGCTCTTTGGGATTCCCTATCTCTCACACACACTCTGGGATTCCATCTCTCTCAAACACACTCTGGTATTCGCTATCTCTCACACACATTCGGGGACTCTGTGGGATTCCCGACCTCTCGCACACACTCGGGGCCTCTCAGGGATTCCCGATCTCTCACACACACTCGGGGACTCTCAAGGATTCCCTATCTCTCACACACACTCGGGTACTCTCTGGGATTCCCCATCTCTCACACACACTCTGGGATTCCCTATCTCTCACACACACTCGGCGAATCTCTGAGATTCCATTTCTCTCAGATACTCTGTGATTCCCTCACTCACACACTCTGAGTGTCCCTACCTCTCACACACACCCTAGGGTTCCCTATCTGTCACACACAATCCCGGACACTCTGGGATTCCCTATCTCTCACACACACTCTGGGATTCCCTTTCTCTCACACACACTCTGGGAGACCCTGGTATTCCCTATCTCTCAAACACACTCTGGTATTCGCTATCTCTCACAAACATTCGGGGACTCTGTGGAATTCCCGATCTCTCACACACATTCGGGGACTCTCAGGGATTCCCTGTCTCTCACACATACTCTGGGATTCTCTGGGATTCCCTATCTCTGACACACACTCGGCGACACCCTGGGATTCCCTATCACTCACACACACTCGGGGACACACGGGGATTCCCTATCTCTCTCACACACTCTGGTATTCGCTATCTCTCACACACATTCGGGGACTCTGTGGGATTCCCGATCTCTCGCACACACTCGGGGACTCTCAGGGATTCCCTATCTCTCACACACACTCGGGTACTCTGTGGGATTCCCTATCTCTCACACACACTCTGGGATTCCCTATCTCTCACATACACTCTAAGAATCTCTGAGATTCTATTTCTCTCAGATACTCTATGATTCCCTCACTCACACAGTCTTTGTGTCCCTACCTCTCACACACACCCTGGGGTTCCCTATCTGTCACACACAATCCCGGACACTCTGGGATTCCCTATCTCTCACACACACTCTGGGATTCCCTATCACTCACACACACTCCGGGACACTATGGGATTGCCTATCTCTCTCACACACTCCGGGACACTCTGGGAATCCCTATCTCCCACACATACTCTGGGATTCCCTATCTCTCAAACAACCTCTGGGATTCTCTATCTCTCATACACATTCGGGGACTGTCTGGGATTCCCGATCTCTCACACACACTCGGAGACTCTCTATGATTCCCTATCTCTCATACACATTCGGGGACTCTCTGGGATTCCCTATCTCTCACACATACTCGGGGACTCTCTGGGATTCCCTATCTCTCACACACACTCGGGGACTCTCGATGATTCCCTATCTCTCATACACATTCGGGGACTCTCTGGGATTCCCTATCTCTCACACACACTCTGGGATTCCCTATCTCTCACACACAATCTGGGATTCCCTATCTCTCACACTCACTCCGGGACACTCTGGGATTCCCTATCTCTCACACACACTCAGGGATTCCCGATCTCTCACACACACTCAGGTATTCGCTATCTCTCACACACATTCGGGGACTCTGTGGAATTCCCGATCTCTCACACACACTCGGGGTCTCTCTGGGATTCCCTGTCTCTCACACACTCTCTGGGATTCTCTGGGATTCCCTGTCTGTCACACACACTCCGGGACACACTGGAATTCCCTGTCTCTCACACACCCTCTGGGATTCCCTAACTCTCACACACACTCCGGGACACACTTGTATTGCCTATCTCTCACACACACTCTGGGACACCAAGGGATTACGTATCTCTCACACACACACTCGGGGACTCTCTGGGATTCCCTATCTCTCACACCCACTCGGGGTCTCTCTGAGATTCCCTATCTCTCACACACACTCGGGGACTCACTGGGATTCCCTATCTCTCACACACACTCGGGACTCTCTGGGATTCCCTATCTCTCACACACACTCGGGGACTCTCTGGGATTCCCTATCTCTCACACACACTCCGGGACACTCTGGGATTCCCTATCCCTCACAAACTCTCTGGGATTCCCTATCTCTCACACACACTCTGGGATTCCCTCTCTCTCAAACATACTCTGGGATACCCTATCTCTCACACACACTCGGGGACTCTCTGGGATTCCCGATCTCTCACACACACTCGGGGATTCCCTATCTCTCACACACCCTCGGGGACATTCTGGGATTCCCTACATCTGACACACACTCGGGGACTCTCTGGGATTACGTATCTCACACCCACACTCGGGGACTCACTCGGAATCTCTCACACACACTCGGGGAAATTCTGGGATTCCCTATCTCTCACACACACTCGGGGACACTCTGGGATTCACTATCTCTCACACACACTCTGGGACACCAAGGGATTCCGTCTCTTTCACACACACACTCGGGGACTCTATCTCTCACACACACTCCGGGACACACTGGGATTCCCTATCTCACACACACAGTCTGTGATTCCCTATCTCTCACACACACTCTGGGATTCCCTATCTCTCAAACAAACTCTGTGATTCCCTATCTCTCACACACACGCGGGGACACTCTGGGATTCCCTATATCTCACACACATTCGGGGACTCTCTGGGATTCTATCACACACACTCGGGGACACTCTGGGATTCCCGATCTCTCTCACACACTCTGGGATTCCCTATCTCTCACACACACTCCGGGACACACTGGGATTCCCTATCTCTCACACACACTCTGGGATTCCATATCTCTCACACACACACCGGGACACTCTGGGATTCCCTGTCTCTCACACACTCTCTGGGATTCCCTAACTCTCACACACACTCTGGGACACACATGTATTGCCTATCTCTCACACACACTCGTGGATTCCCTATCTCTCACACGCACTCTGGGACACCAAGGGATTACATATCTCTCACACACAAACTCGGGGACTCTCTGGGATTCCCTATCTCTCACACACACTCGGGGTCTCTCTGGGATTCCCTATCTCTCACACACACGCGGGGACTCTCTGGGATTCCCTATCTCTCACACACACGCGGGGACTCTCTGGGATTCCCTATCTCTCACACACATTCGGGGACTCTCTGGGATTCTATCACACACACTCGGAGACACTCTGGGATTCCCTATCTCTCACACACATTCGGGGACTGTCTGGGATTCCCTATCTATCACACACACACTTGGATTCCCTATCTCTCACACACACTCGGGGATTCCCTATCTCTCACACACACTCGGGAACTCTCTGGGAATCCCTATCCCTCACACACTCTCTGGGATTCCCTATCCCTCACACACTCTCTGGTATTCCCTCTCTCTCAAACACATTCTGGGATTCCCTATCTCTCACACACACTCGGGGACCCTCTGCGATTCCCTATCTCTCACACACACTTGGGGACTCTCTGGGATTCCCGATCTCTCACACACACTCGGGGATTCCCTATCTCTCACACACACTCGGGAACATTCTGGGATTCCCTATCTCTCACACACACTCGGGGAGCCTCTGCGATACCCTATCTCTCACACACACTCGGGGACTCTCTGGGATTCCCGATCTCTCACACACACTCGGGGATTCCCTATCTCTCACACACACTCGGGGACTTTCTGGGATTCCCTATCTCTCACACACACTCGGGGACTCTCTGGGATTCCCTACATCTCACACACACTCGGGGACTCTCTGGGATTACGTATCTCTCACATACACTCGGGGACTCTCTGGGATTCCCGATCTCTCACACACACTCGGGGATTCCCTATCTCTCACACACACTCGGGGACTTTCTGGGATTCCCTATCTCTCACACACACTCGGGGACTCTCTGGGATTCCCTACATCTCACACACACTCGGGGACTCTCTGGGATTACGTATCTCTCACACACACTCGGGGACTCTCTGGGATTCCCGATCTCTCACACACACTCGGGGATTCCCTATTTCTCACACACACTCGGGGACTTTCTGGGATTCCCTATCTCTCACACACATTCGGGGACTGTCTGGGATTCCCTATCTATCACACACACACTTGGATTCCCTATCTCTCACACACACTCGGGGACTCTCTGGGATTCCCTATCTCTCACACACACTCGGGTACTCTCTGGGATTCCCTATCTCTCAAACAAACTCTGGGATTCCCTATCTCATACACACACTCGGGGACTGTCTGGGATTCCCTATCTCTCACACACACTCGGGGACTCTCTGGGATTCCCGATCTCTCGCACACACTCGGGGATTCCCTATTTCTCACACACACTCGGGGACTTTCTGGGATTCCCAATCTCTCACACACATTCGGGGACTGTCTGGGATTCCCTATCTATCACACACACACTTGGATTCCCTATCTCTCACACACACTCGGGGACTCTCTGGGATTCCCTATCTCTCACACACACTCGGGTACTCTCTGGGATTCCCTATCTCTCAAACAAACTCTGGGATTCCCTATCTCATACACACACTCGGGGACTGTCTGGGATTCCCTATCTATCACACACACACTTGGATTCCCTATCTCTCACACACACTCGGGGACTCTCTGGGATTCCCTATCTCTCACACACACTCGGGTACTCTCTGGGATTCCCTATCTCTCAAACAAACTCTGGGATTCCCTATCTCATACACACACTCGGGGACTGTCTGGGATTCCCTATCTCTCACACACACTCGGGGACACTCTGGCATTCCCTATATCTCACACACACTCTGGGATTCCCTATCTCTCACACACACTCCGGGACACACTGGGATTCCCTATCTCTCACACACACTCGTGGATCCCCTATCTCTCACACACACTCCGGGATTGTCTCTCTCTCAAACACACTTTGGGATTCCCTATCTCTCACACACACTCGGGGACTCTCTGGGATTCCCTATCTCTCACACACACTCGGGGACTTTCTGGGATTCCCTATCTCTCACACACACTCGGGGATTGCCGATCTCTCTCACACACTCGGGGATTCCCTATCTCTCACACACACTCGGGGACACTCTGGGATTCCCTATCTCTTAAACACACGCGGGAACACTCTGGGATTCTCTCACGCACACTCTGGGATTCACTATCTCTCACACACACTCGGAGACTCTCTGGGATTCCCTATCTCTCGCACACACTCTTGGATTCCCTATCTCTCACACACACTCGGGGACTCTCTGGGATTCCCGATCTCTCACACACACTCGGGGATTCCCAATCTCTCACACACACTCGGTGATTCCCTATCTCTCACACACACTCGGGGACACTCTGGGATTCCCTATCTCTCACACACATTCGGGGACACTCTGGGATTCACTATCTCTCACACACACTCGGGGTCTTTCTAGGATTCCCTACATCTCACACACACTCTGGGATTCCCTATCACTCACACACACTCCGGGACACTCTGGGTTTCCCGATCACTCTCACACACACTCTGTGATTCCCTATCTCTCAAACAAACTCTGGGATTCCCTATTTCTCACACACACTCGGGGACATTCTGGGATTCCCTACATCTGACACACACTCGGGGACTCTCTGGGATTCCCTATCTCTTAAACACACGCGGGAACACTCTGGGATTCTCTCACGCACACTCTGGGATTCACTATCTCTCACACACACTCGGAGACTCTCTGGGATTCCCTATCTCTCGCACACACTCTTGGATTCCCTATCTCTCACACACACTCGGGGACTCTCTGGGATTCCCGATCTCTCACACACACTCTGGGATTCCCAATCTCTCACACACACTCGGTGATTCCCTATCTCTCATACACACTCGGGGACACTCTGGGATTCCCTATCTCTCACACACATTCGGGGACACTCTGGGATTCACTATCTCTCACACACACTCGGAGTCTTTCTCGGATTCCCTACATCTCACTCACACTCGGGGACTCTCTGGGATTACATATCTCTCACACACACTCGGGTACTCTCTGGGATTCCCTATCTCTCACACACACTCTGGGATTCCCTATCACTCACACACACTCGGGGACACACTTGTATTGCCTATCTCTCACACACACTCTGGGACACCAAGGGATTACGTATCTCTCACACACAAACTCGGGGACTCTCTGGGATTCTCTCACGCACACTCTGGGATTCACTATCTCTCACACACACTCGGAGACTCTCTGGGATTCCCTATCTCTCGCACACACTCTTGGATTCCCTATCTCTCACACACACTCGGGGACTCTCTGGGATTCCCGATCTCTCACACACACTCGGGGATTCCCAATCTCTCACATACACTCGGTGATTCCCTATCTCTCACACACACTCGGGGACACTCTGGGATTTCCTATCTCTCACACACATTCGGGGACACTCTGGGATTCACTATCTCTCACACACACTCGGGGTCTTTCTGGGATTCCCTACATCTCACTCACACTCGGGGACTCTCTGGGATTCCCTATCTCTCACACACATTCGGGGACACTCTGGGATTCACTATCTCTCACACACACTCGGGGTCTTTCTGGGATTCCCTACATCTCACTCACACTCGGGGACTCTCTGGGATTACATATCTCTCACACACACTCGGGTACTCTCTGGGATTCCCTATCTCTCACACACACTCTGGGATTCCCTATCACTCACACACACTCCGGGACACTCTGGGTTTCCCGATCACTCTCACACACACTCTGTGATTCCCTATCTCTCAAACAAACTCTGGGATTCCCTATTTCTCACACACACTCGGGGACATTCTGGGATTCCCTACATCTGACACACACTCGGGGACTCTCTGGGATTACGTATCTCACACCCACACTCGGGGACTCACTCGGAATCTCTCACACCCACTCGGGGAAATTCTGGGATTCCCTATCTCTCACACACATTCGGGGACTCTCTGGGATTCTATCACACACACTCGGGGACACTCTGGGATTCAGTATCTCTCACACACACTCTGGGACACCAAGGGATTCCGTATCTCTCACACACACACTCGGGGACTCTATCTCTCACACACACTCCGGGACACACTGGGATTCCCTATCTCACACACACAGTCTGTGATTCCCTATCTCTCACACACACTCTGGGATTCCCTATCTCTCAAACAAACTCTGTGATTCCCTATCTCTCACACACACGCGGGGACACTCTGGGATTCCCTATATCTCACACACATTCGGGGACTCTCTGGGATTCTATCACACACACTCGGGGACACTCTGGGATTCCCGATCTCTCACACACACTCGGGGATTCCCGATCTCTCTCACACACTCTGGGATTCCCTATCTCTCACACACACTCCGGGACACACTGGGATTCCCTATCTCTCACACACACTCTGGGATTCCATATCTCTCACACACACACCGGGACACTCTGGGATTCCCTGTCTCTCACACACTCTCTGGGATTCCCTAACTCTCACACACACTCTGGGACACACTTGTATTGCCTATCTCTCACACAGAATCGTGGATTCCCTATCTCTCACACACACTCTGGGACATCAAGGGATTACGTATCTCTCACACACAAACTCGGGGTCTCTCTGGGATTCCCTATCTCTCACACACACGCGGGGACTCTCTGGGATTCCCTATCTCTCACACACATTCGGGGACTCTCTGGGATTCTATCACACACACTCGGGGACACTCTGGGATTCCCGATGTCTCACACACACTCGGGGATTCCCGATCTCTCTCACACACTCTGGGATTCCCTATCTCTCACACACACTCCGGGACACACTGGGATTCCCTATCTCACACACACACTCTGGGATTCCATATCTCTCACACACACACCGGGACACTCTGGGATTCCCTGTCTCACACACTCTCTGGGATTCCCTAACTCTCACACACACTCCGGGACACACTTGTATTGCCTATCTCTCACACACACTCGTGGATTCCCTATCTCTCACACACACTCTGGGACACCAAGGGATTACGTATCTCTCACACACACACTCGGGGACTCTCTGGGATTCCCTATCTCTCACACACACTCGGGGTCTCTCTGGGATTCCCTATCTCTCACACACACTCGGGGACTCTCTGGGATTCCCGTTCTCTCACACACACTCGGGGACTCTCTGGGATTACGTATCTCTCACACACACACTCGGGGACACCAAGGGATTACATATCTCTCACACACACACTCCGGGACACTCTGGGATTCCCTATCCCTCACACACTCTCTGGGGTTCCCTATCCCTCACACACTCTCTGGTATTCCCTCTCTCTCAAACACATTCTGGGATTCCCTATCTCTCACACACACTCGGGGACCCTCTGCGATTCCCTATCTCTCACACACACTCGGGGACTCTCTGGGATTCCCGATCTCTCACACACACTCGGGGATTCCCTATCTCTCACACACACTCGGGAACTCTCTGGGAATCCTTATCCCTCACACACTCTCTGGGATTCCCTATCCCTCACACACTCTCTGGTATTCCCTCTCTCTCAAACACATTCTGGGATTCCCTATCTCTCACACACACTCGGGGACCCTCTGCGATTCCCTATCTCTCACACACACTTGGGGACTCTCTGGGATTCCCGATCTCTCACACACACTCGTGGATTCCCTATCTCTCACACACACTCGGGAACGTTCTGGGATTCCCTATCTCTCACACACACTCGGGGAGCCTCTGCGATACCCTATCTCTCACACACACTCGGGGACTCTCTGGGATTCCCGATCTCTCACACACACTCGGGGATTCCCTATCTCTCACACACACTCGGGGACTTTCTGGGATTCCCTATCTCTCACACACACTCGGGGACTCTCTGGGATTCCCTACATCTCACACACACTCGGGGACTCTCTGGGATTACGTATCTCTCACACACACTCGGGGACTCTCTGGGATTCCCGATCTCTCACACACACTCGGGGATTCCCTATTTCTCACACACACTCGGGGACTTTCTGGGATTCCCTATCTCTCACACACATTCGGGGACTGTCTGGGATTCCCTATCTATCACACACACACTTGGATTCCCTATCTCTCACACACACTCGGGGACTCTCTGGGATTCCCTATCTCTCACACACACTCGGGGACTCTCTGGGATTCCCTATCTCTCACACACACTCGGGGACACTCTGGCATTCCCTATATCTCACACACACTCTGGGATTCCCTATCTCTCACACACACTCCGGGACACACTGGGATTCCCTATCTCTCACACACACTCGTGGATCCCCTATCTCTCACACACACTCCGGGATTGTCTCTCTCTCAAACACACTTTGGGATTCCCTATCTCTCACACACACTCGGGGACTCTCTGGGATTCCCTATCTCTCACACACACTCGGGGACTTTCTGGGATTCCCTATCTCTCACACACACTCGGGGATTGCCGATCTCTCTCACACACTCGGGGATTCCCTATCTCTCACACACACTCGGGGACACTCTGGGATTCCCTATCTCTTAAACACACGCGGGAACACTCTGGGATTCTCTCACGCACACTCTGGGATTCACTATCTCTCACACACACTCGGAGACTCTCTGGGATTCCCTATCTCTCACACACACTCTTGGATTCCCTATCTCTCACACACACTCGGGGACTCTCTGGGATTCCCGATCTCTCACACACACTCGGGGATTCCCAATCTCTCACACACACTCGGTGATTCCCTATCTCTCACACACACTCGGGGACACTCTGGGATTCCCTATCTCTCACACACATTCGGGGACACTCTGGGATTCACTATCTCTCACACACACTCGGGTACTCTCTGGGATTCCCTATCTCTCAAACAAACTCTGGGATTCCCTATCTCATACACACACTCGGGGAACCTCTGGCATTCCCTATATCTCACACACACTCTTGGATTCCCTATCTCTCACACACACTCGGGGACTCTCTGGGATTCCCTATCTCTCACACACACTCGGGTACTCTCTGGGATTCCCTATCTCTCAAACAAACTCTGGGATTCCCTATCTCATACACACACTCGGGGACTCTCTGGGATTCCCTATCTCTCACACACACTCGGGGACACTCTGGCATTCCCTATATCTCACACACACTCTGGGATTCCCTATCTCTCACAAACCCTCCGGGACACACTGGGATTCCCTATCTCTCACACACTCGTGGATCCCCTATCTCTCACACACACTCCGGGATTGTCTCTCTCTCAAACACACTTTGGGATTCCCTATCTCTCACACACACTCGGGGACTCTCTGGGATTCCCTATCTCTCACACACACTCGGGGACTTTCTGGGATTCCCTATCTCTCACACACACTCGGGGATTGCCGATCTCTCTCACACACTCGGGGATTCCCTATCTCTCACACACACTCGGGGACACTCTGGGATTCCCTATCTCTTAAATACACGCGGGAACACTCTGGGATTCTCTCACGCACACTCTGGGATTCACTATCTCTCACACACACTCGGAGACTCTCTGGGATTCCCTATCTCTCGCACACACTCTTGGATTCCCTATCTCTCACACACACTCGGGGACTCTCTGGGATTCCCGATCTCTCACACACACTCGGGGATTCCCAATCTCTCACACACACTCGGTGATTCCCTATCTCTCACACACACTCGGGGACACTCTGGGATTCCCTATCTCTCACACACATTCGGGGACACTCTGGGATTCACTATCTCTCACACACACTCGGGGTCTTTCTGGGATTCCCTACATCTCACTCACACTCGGGGACTCTCTGGGATTACATATCTCTCACACACACTCGGGTACTCTCTGGGATTCCCTATCTCTCACACACACTCTGGGATTCCCTATCACTCACACACACTCCGGGACACTCTGGGTTTCCCGATCACTCTCACACACACTCTGTGATTCCCTATCTCTCAAACAAACTCTGGGATTCCCTATCTCCCACACATACTCGGGGACTCTCTGGGATTCCCTGTCTCTCACACACACTCGGGGACTCTCTGGGATTCTATCACACACTCGGGGACACGCTGGGATTCCCTATCTCTCACACACACTCGGGGACTCACTGGGATTCCCTATCTCTCACACTCTGGGATTCGCTATCCCTCACACACACTCTGGGACTTCCTCTCTCTCACACACACTCGGGAATTCCCTTTCTCTCACACACACTCGGGGACACTCTGGAATTCCCTAGCTCTCACACACACTCGGGAACTCTCTGGGATTCCCTATCTCTCACACACACTCGGCGACTGTCTTCGCTTCCCTATCTCTCACACACATTCGGGGACACTCTGGGATTCCCTATCTCTCACACACACTCGGGAACTCTCTGGGAATCCCTATCCCTCACACACTCTCTGGGATTCCCTATCTCTCACACACACTCTGGGATTGCCTCTCTCTCAAACACACTCTGGGATTCCCTATTTCTCACACACACTCGGGAACTCTCTGGGATTCCCTATCTCTCACACACACTCGGCGACTGTCTTCGCTACCATATCTCTCACACACACTCGGGGATTCCCTATCTCTCACACACACTCTGGGATACCCTATCTCTCACACGCACTCGGGGACTCTCTGGGATTCCCTATCTCTCACACACACGCGGCGACTCTCTGGGAGTCCCTATCACTCACACATACTCGGGGACTCACTCGGGCTCTCTCACACACATTCGGGGACACTCTGGGATTCCCTATCTCTCTCACACTCTCTGGGATTCCCTCTCTCTCACACACACTCTGGGATTCTCTCTCTCTCAAACACACTTTGGGATTCTCTCTCTCTCAAACACACCTTGGGATTCTCTCTCTCTCAAACACACTCTGGGATTCCCTATCTCTCACACACGCTCGGGGACTCTCTGGGAATCCCGATCTCGCACACACACTCGGGGATTCCCTATCTCTCACACACACACTCCGGGACACTCTGGGATTCCCTATCCCACACACACTCTCTGGGATTCCCTATCTCTCACACACACTCGCGGACTCTCTGGGATTCCCTACATCTCACACACTCTCGTGGACTCTCTGGGATTACGTATCTCTCACACACACTCGGGGACTCACTGGGATTCCCTATCTCGCAAACACACTCGGAAACTCTCTGGGATTCTCTCACGCACACATTGGGATTCCCTATGTCTCACACACACTCGCAGACTCTCTGGGATTCCCTATCTCTCACACATACTCGGGTACTCGCTGAGATTCCCTATCACTCAAACACTCTCTGGGATTCCCTATCTCTCACACACACTCGGGGACTCTCTGGGATTCCCTCTCTCACACACACTCTGGGATTCCCACTCTCACACACACTCTGCGAATCTCTGAGATTCCTTCTCTCTCAGATACTCTGGGATTCCCTCACTCACACACTCTGTGAGTCCCTATCTCTCACACACACGCTGTGATTCCCTATCTGTCACACACAATCCGGGACACTCTGGGATTCCCTATCTCTCTCACACACGCGGCGACTCGCTGGGAGTCCCTATCATTCACACGCACTCGGGGACACTCGGGGATTCTCTATCTCTCACACACACTCGGGGACTCTCTGGTATTCCCTATCTCTCACACACACTCGGGGACTCTCTGGAATTCCCGATCTCTCACACACACTCGGGGACTCTCTGGAATTCCAGATCTCTCACACACACTCGGGGACTCTCTGGAATTCCCGATCTCTCACACACACTCGGGGACTCTCTGGAATTCCCTATCTCTCACACACACTCGCGGACTCTCGGGGATTGCCTGTCTCGCACACACGCTCGGTGATTGCGTATCTCTCTCACACACTCGGGGACTCTCTGGGATTCCCTCTCTCTCTCACACTCTGGGATTCCCTATCTCTCTCACACTCTGGGATTCCCCCTCTCACACACACACTGGGATTCCCTCTCTCACACACACACTGGGATTCTCTCACATCCATTCTGGGACTCCCTGGGATTCCCTCTCTGACACACTCTGGTATCCCCTCTCTGACACACTCTGGTATCCCCTCTCTGACACACTCTGGGACTCTCTCTCTCTCTCTCTCTCTCTCTCTCTCTCTCACAAACACATACACACATACACACACACAGGGACTCTCTCTCTCTCTCTCTCTCTCACACACACACACACACACACGGGGACTCTCTCTCTCTCTCACACACACACGGACTCTCTCTCTCTCACACACACACACACACAGACACACTCTGGGACTGTCTCTCATACACACACACACAGGGACTCGCTCTCTCTCTCTCTCTCACACACACACACACAAACACAGGGACTCCGTCTCTCTCTCTCACACACACACACACAGGGACTCTCTCTCTCTCTCTCACACACACACACACAGGGACTCTCTCTCTCTCTCTCTCTCACACACACACACACACAGGGACTCTCTCTCTCTCACACACACACACACACAGGGACTCTCTCTCTCTCTCACACACACACACACACAGGGACTCTCTCTCTCTCTCTCTCACACACACACACACACACACACACACAGGGACTCTCACAGACATACTACTTTGGGTCTCTCAGGGATTCTCTCTCTCTCTCTCGCGCAAACACACACACACACACACACACACACACACATACATACACACACACTCACACTCTGCGACTCTCTCTCTCACATACATACACACACACACACACACACACACACACACACTGGGACTCTCACAGACACACTGCTCTGGGTCTCTCAGGGATTCTCTCTCTCTCTCTCTCTCTCTCTCTCTCTCTCTCTCTCTCTCTCTCACACACACACACACACACTCACTCTAGGACTCACACATCATCTGGGACTCTCTGGGATTCCCTCTCACACACTCTTGGACTCCCTCTGCCACACTCTGGGGCTCTCTCACACTCTGGCACAACCTGGGACTCTCGCTCACGCACCCTGGGATTCCGTTACACACTCTCGGATTCTCTGGGATTCCCTTGCACACTCTGGCACACTCAGAGATTCTCTCATACACTCGGGGATTCCGTGACACACTCTGGGACTCTCTCTCACTCACTGTGGGATTCTGTTTCACATTCTGGGATTCCCTTCACATACTCTGGGATACTGGGACTCTCTCACACCCCCTGGGATACTCTCGAATTCTTTCACACACTCAAGTGTCCCTAACACACTTTGGGACAATCTGGGATTCCGTTACGCAACCTGGGACACTGTGACCCTCTCCCACACACTTTTGGTACACACTCTGGGACACACTGGGATACTTTCACCAACTCTGGGACACTCTCACACGCTCTGGGACACTGTGGGACTCTCTCTTACACTCTTGGACGCTCTGGGATTGCCTCACAGACTCTGGGATTCCATTACACACTCTGGGTCACCTTGGGAGGCTCGCACGCTCGCACACACACACTTGGACGCTCTCTCTCACACGCGCACGCCAACCCTGGGACGCACTCTCGGGCGCGCGCACACACCCTGGGATGCGCTCTTGCACGCGCGCACACATCCTGGGATGCTTTCGCGCGCCCACACCCTGGGTTGCACGCGTGCGCACACCCTGGGATGTGCTCTCTCTCGCGCGCGCACACACCCTGGCATATTCTGTGATTCTCTCTTACAAACCATGGGACTCTCTCACACACTCTGACATTGGTGGCAACGGTGTTGGGGCGATGGGTTTGGGGTCAAAGGAGTTGGATGGGGTGGGGTGGAATGGCGTTGCACGGGGTTGGGGGGATGGGGTTGGGCGGGGCGGTGTTGGACGGGTTTGCGGGGGGAACTGCGTTGCACGTGGTTTGGGGGGAACGGCGTTGCACGGGGTTTGGTGGGAACGGCGTTGCACGGGGTTGGGTGGGGAACGGCGTTGCACGGGGTTTGGCGGGGGAACGGCGTTGCACCGGGTTGGCGGAACGGCTTTGCACGGGGTTGGGGGGGGAACAGCGTTTCACGGGGTTGGGGGGAACGGCGTTGCACCGGGTTGAGGGAACGGTGTTTCACGAGGTTGGGGGAACGGCGATGCACGGGGTTGGGAGATGGGGTTGCACGAGGTTGGGGAGAATGGCATTGCACGGGGTTGGGGGAACGGCATTGCACGGGGTTGGGGGGGGAACGGCATTGCCCGGGGTTAGGGGGGAACGGCATTGCACGGGGTTGGGGGGAACGGCATTGCACGGGGTTGGGGGGAACGGCATTGCACGGGGTTGGGAGGACGGGAGTGGGGGGATCAGCATTGCATGGGGTTGGGTGGGACGGTATTGTGGGGCGAACGGGGTTGCACGGGGTTGGGGACAGTGTTGCATGGGGTTGGGGAGACAGTGTTGCACGGGGTTGGGGGATGGCGATGCACGGGGTTGGAGGTGAACGGGGTTGCACGGGGTTGGGGGGATGGCGATGCACGGGGTTGGGGGGTACAGCGTTGCACGGGGTTGGGGGGACGGGGATGCACAGGGTTGGAGGTGAACGGGGTTGCACGGGGTTGGGGGGATAGCGATGCACGGGGTTGGGGTGAACAGCATTGCACGGTGTTGGGGGACGGCGATGCACGGGGTTGGGGGGGAGCAGTGTTGCATGGTGTTGGGGGGACGGTGTTGCACAGTGATGGGGGAATGTGGATGGGGGAATGGCGATGCACAGGGTTGGAGTGGCGGGGTTGCACTAGTTAGGGGGACGGGGTTGGAGGGGAAGGGGGGTTGTGGGGGGGAATGGCATTGCACAGGGTTGGGGGGACGGCAAGGCACTTGGTTAGGGGAACGGTGTTGCACGGGGTTGGGGATGAACGGCGTTGCACGAGGTTGGGGGAAACGGCGTTGCACAGGGTTGGGGGGAAAGGGGTTGCACGGGGTTGGGGGGATGTGGTTGGGGGGAATGGTGATGCATGGAGTTGGGGGGTCAGGGTTGGGTGGAACTGCATTGGGGTGTACGGCGTTGCACGGGGTTGGGGGAACGGTGTTGTTGGAACAGCATTGGGGGGTAGGGGTTGCACGGGGTTAGGGACGGAGTTGCACGGGGTTGGGGGGAATGGCGTTGCACGGGGTTAGGGATGGAGTTGCACGGGGTTGGGGGGAATGGCGTTGCACGGGGTTGGGGGGAACGGCGTTGCACGGGGTTGGGGGGAACGGCATTGCACAGTGTTTGGGGGGATGGGGATGGGGACAGCGTGGGACCGGTTTGGGAGAAACGTGGTTGCACGGGGTTGGGGGAACGGCGTTGCACAGGGTTGGGGGAATGGCATGACACAGGGTTGGGGGATGGCGTGGGATGGGTTTGGGGGGAAAGGGGTTACACGGGTTTGGGGAATGGCGTTGCACGGGGTTGGGGGGCGAAAGGGGTTGCACGGGGTTGGGGGGACGGTGCTGCACGTGCTTGGGAGGATGGCGTTGCACGGGGTTGGGGGGATGGCGTTGCACGGGGTTGGGGGGAACGGCGTTGGGGTGGCGGGATTGCACAGAGTTGAGGGAACGGCATTGCACAGGGTTGGGGGGACGGCGTTGCACAGGGTTGGGGGGAAGTGGTTGGGGGAAATGGTGATGCACGGGGTTGGGGGTTCGGATTTGGGGGGAATGGCATTGGGGGGGTACAGCGTTGCACGGGGTTGGGGGGAACAGCGTTGGGAGAACGGCATTGCACGGGGTTGGGGGGACGGGTTTGGGGGAAATGGCGTTGCATGGGGTTGGGGGAACAGCAGTGGGGTGTACGGCGTTGCACGGGGTTGGGGAGGAACGGCGTTGCAAGGGGTTGGGGGGAACGTTGTTCCACGGGGTCGGGGGGCGGGGTTGGGGGGAACGGCGTTGCACAGTGTTGGGGGGATGGGAATGGGGGAAAGGCATGGGACGGGTTTGGGGGGAAATGGCATTGCACGGGGTGGGCGGAAAAGCATTGCACGGGGTTGGGGGAACGGTGTTGCACGGGGTCGGAGGGGACGGGTTTGGGGCAATGGCGTTGCACGGTGTTGGGGGGATGGAAATGGGGGAACGGCTTGGGACGGGTTTGGGGGGAAATGGCATTGCACGGGGTGGGCGGAAAAGCATTGCACGGGGTTGGGGGAACGGTGTTGCACGGGGTCGGAGGGGACGGGTTTGGGGCAATGGCGTTGCACGGTGTTGGGGGGATGGAAATGGGGGAACGGCTTGGGACGGGTTTGGGGGGGAATGGCATTGCACGGGGTGGGGGGAAAAGCGTTGCACCGGGTGGGGGGGACGGAGTTGCACGGGGTTGGGGGGGCAGGGTTTGGGGAACGGTGTTGGGGGGAATGGCGTTGCTAGGGGTTGGGGACAGGGTTGGGGAGCAGCGTTGCACGGGGTTGGCGGGACGGGGTTCGGGGAACGGGGTTGCACGAGGTGGGGGGACAAGTTTGAGGGAACTGCTTTGCACGGGGTTGGGTGAACAGCGATGCACGGGGTTGGGGGGAACAGCATTGGCGGTACGGCGTTGCACGGTGTTGGGGGGAATGGCGTTGCACGGGATTGGGGGAACGCCATTGCACGGGGTAGGGGGGAACTGTGTTGCACGGCGTAGGGTGGATGGGGTTGGGGGAATGGCGTTGCACGGTGTTGGGGATGTGGATGGGGAACGGCATTGCACGGGGTTGGGGGGGAATGGCATTGCTATGGGTGGGGGAAAAGCGTTGCACGTAGTGGGGTGAACGGCGTTGCAAGGGGTTGGGGACAGGGTTGGGGGACAGAGTTGGGGGAGCAGTATTGCACGGTGTTGGCGGGACGGGGTTGGGGGGAACGGGATTGCACGGGGTGGGGGGACAGAGTTGGGGGAACGGCGTTGCACTGGGTTGGAGGGGAACGGTGTTGCACGGGGTTGGGGGACAGGTTTGGGGGGAACGTAATTGCACGGAGTGGGGGGATCAGCGATGCAAGGGGTTGGGGGAACGGCATTGGGGGGTACGGCGTTGGGGGCAACGCCATTGCACGGGGTTGAGGGGGAACGGTGTTGCACAGGGTTGGGGGGACGGGGTTGGGGGCAATGGCATTGCACGGGGTTGGGGGAAACAGCGTTGCACAATGTTGTGGGAAAGGGGATGGGGGAATGGCGTGGGATGGGTTTGGGGGGGCATGAAGTTGCACGGAGTTGGGGGAACGGCGTTGCACGGAGTTGGGGGATGGGGTTGGGGGGAATGGCATTGCACGGGGTGGGGGGAAAAGCGTCGCAGAGGATAGGGGGGAACGGCATTGCACGGGGCGGGGGCTAACTGTGTTGCACGGGGTGGTGGGGATGGAATTGGGGGCGAACGGCGTTGGGGGAGAACAGTATTGCGCGTGGTGCGGGAGAACGGCGTTGAGGACAGGGTTGGGGAGCAGCGTTGCACAGGGTTGGGGGGACAGGGTTTGGGGATTGGGGTTGCAGGAAAACAGCGTTGCACGGGGTTGGGGGAACGGCGTTGCATGGGGTTGGGGGGAACAGGTTGTGGGGGGGAATGGCATTGCACAGGATTGGGGGGGCGGCGTTGCACAGGGTTGGGGGAACGGCGTTGCACGGGGTTGCGGGGACGGTGTTGCGCGGGGTTGGGGGATGTGGTTGGAGGGAATAGCGATGCATGGGGTTGGGGGGGAATGGCATTGCACGGGGTTGGGGGGGAATGGCATTGCACTGGGTGGGGGGAAAAGCGTTGCACGTAGTGGGGGAAAGGCGTTGCAAGGGGTTGGGGAGAGGGTTGGGGAACAGAGTTGGGGGGGAGCAGCATTGCACGGGGTTGGGGACGGGTTTGGGGGGAAGGTAATTGCACGGAGTGGGGGGAGCAGCGATGTACGGGGTTGGGGAAAAAGCATTGGTGGGTACGGCGTTGGGGGGAACGCCATTGCACGGGGTTGAGGGGGAACGGTGTTGCACAGGGTTGGGGGGACGGGGTTGGGGGCAATGGCGTTGCACGGGGTTGGGGAAAAACAGCGTTGCACAATGTTGTGGGAATGGGGATGGGGAACGGCGTGGGATGGGTTTGGGGGGGCATGAAGTTGCACGGGGTTGGAGGAAAGGTATTGCACGGAGTTGGGGGATGGGATTGGGGAGGAATGGCATTGCACGGGGTGGGGGGAAAAGCGTCGCAGAGGGTGGGGGGAACGGCATTGCACGGGGTGGGGGCTAACTGCGTTGCACGGGGTGGCGGGGATGGGATTGGGGCGAACGGCGTTGGGGGAGAACAGTATTGCGCGTGGTGCGGGAGAACGGCGTTGGGGACAGGGTTGAGGAGCAGCGTTGCACGGGGTTGGGGGGACAGGGTTTGGGGATCGGCGTTGCAGGAAAACAGCGTTTCACGGGGTTGGGGGAACGGTGTTGCATGGGGTTGGGGGAACGGGGTTGTGGGGGGGAATGGCATTGCACAGGGTTGGGGGGACAGCGTTGCACAGGCTTGGGGGAACGGCGTTGCACGGGGTTGCGGGGAATGTGTTGCACGGGGTTGCGGGGATGTGGTTGGAGGGAATAGCGATGCATGGGGTTGGGGGTCGGAGTTGGGGAACGGCATTATGGGGGTACGACGTTGCACGGGGTTGGGGGAACGGCGTTGGGGGAACGGTGTTGCATGCGGTTGGGGGGAAGGGGTTGGGTGGAACGGCATTGGGGGGTACGGCGTTGCACAAGGTTGGGGGAACGGTGTTGGGGGAATGGCGTTGCACGGGGTTGGGGGGAAACGGCGTTGCACGAGGTTGGGAACAGGGTTGGCGGGAACGGCGTTGCACGGGATGGGGGAACGGGGTTGGGGGGGAACGGCGTTGCACGGGATTGGGGGGACGGGGTTGGGAGGGGAATGGCGTTGCACGGGATTGGGGGAACGGCATTGTGGGGGTACGACGTTGCACGGGGTTGGGGGAACGGCGTTGGGGGGACAGCGTTGCACGGTGTTGGGGGGAAACGGCGTTGCACGAGATTGGGAACAGGGTTGGGGGAACGGCGTTGCACGGGGTTGGGGGGGAACGGTGATGCATGGGTTAGGGGGAACGGTGTTGCACGGGGTTGCGGGGAAACGGCGTTGGGGGGAACAGTATTGCACGGGGTGGCGGGGAACGGTGTTGCACGTGGTGGGGGGAACAGCGTTGCATGGGGTTGGGGGGAACGGCGTCGCACTGGGTTGTGGGGCAGTGTTGCACGGGGTTGGGGACAGGGTTGGGGGAAAGGCGTTGCACGGGGTTGGAGGGAAACGGCGTTGCACAGGGTTGGGGGAATGGCATTGCACGGGGTTCTGGGGACGGTGTTGCACAGGGTTGGGGGGATGTGCTTGGAATGAATGGCGATGCATGGGGTTCGGGGGTCGGGGTTGGGAGTAACGGCATTGTCGGGGTACGACGTTGCACGGGGCTAGAGGGAACGGCGTTGGCGGAACGGTATTGCACGGGGTTGGGGGGAAGGGGTTTGTTGGAACGGCAATGGGGGTACAAGGTTGGGGGGACGGGGTTGGGGGGAACGGCGTTGCACAGGGTTGGGAGCATAACGGTGTTGCACGGGGTTGGAGGCAATGGCGTTGCACGGGGTTGTGGGGACGGGGTTGAGGGGGAACAGGGTTGCACAGTGTTGGGGGGATGGGGTTGGGGGAACGGAGTTGCTCAGTGTTGGGGAACGGGGTTGCACAGTGTTGGGGGGACGGGGTTGGGTGGGGATGGGGTTGGGGCAACGTGTTTGGCGTGGACGGCGTTGCACAGGGTTGGGGACGGCGTTGCACGGGGTTGGGGGAACGGGGTTGAGGGGTCATTGCATGGGGTTGGGGGAACGGTGTTGGGGGAACGGGTTTGGGCGGGGATGGCGTTGCACGGTGTTGGGCGTGTACGGGGATGGGGGAACGGGGTTGGGGGAACGGGGTTGTGGGGGAACGGCGTAGCACGGGGTTGGGGGGAACTGAGTTGCACAAGGTTGGGGGGACGGGGTTGGGTGGGGATGGGGTTGCACGGGGTTGGGCGGGGACGTCGTTGCACGGGGTTGGGAGTATGGCGTTGGGAGGGCGGCGTTGGGGGGGACAGTGTCAGACGTGGTTGATGGGAGCAGCGTTGGATGCGGTTGGGGGTGGGTGGGGGGACAGGAGCACTCTGTAAATTGAGGTACATCCCACCCAGCCCCTCGGAGTCCCCTGTACACACTGACACTTTCCCCCTCCTCAGCCCCCCACCTCGGAGCCCTCTGGGAACACTGACACATTTCCCCCACCCAACCCCCTCGGAGCCCCCTGGAAACACTGACACAATCCCCATGCCCACCCCTCTCGGAGCCCCCTGGAAACACTGACACATTCCCCCCACCCAACCCCTCGGAGCCCCCTGGAAACACTGACACAATCCCCACGCCCACCCCTCTCAGAGCCCCCTGGAAACACTGACACATTCCTCTGGTGTATTAATCCGTTCCTGAAAGTTTGTATAAACATCCCCACAATCACGCTAAATCAGCTTCTCTCAAGCTCCCACTCACAAAGAAAGCAATAGCTCCCTCTACAAATGGGTGAAATGAACAATCCAAATGATACCCTTCCATTTCCTACACCAAAGCAGTGACTACTCTTCAAGCTGACAATCTGGGCCTCCAATGAATCTCTCTGTTCTAGGAATTCACTGAGCAAATACTAAAGAAATATCCATTATGAACCTGACAGACCACTTTTCAGGGATTCCCAGAATGTGTATATTGGGTATCTCCAGAATTGTCCCAACTGCTGAAAGTGTTTCTCCATCGAGATCCTCTGATTCAGAGTTCCGAAGCCGGGATGTGTGGAAGGACAGGACTGTGAGAGCTAATGTACACCACATCTGACTGTGTCAGTCACAAAAATAAATCTTGAATCCTGTCATGGTCAGTGAGGATCAGTAATGGACGTCTGATTCCCTGTCTGGGAGAAAACCTTGCTATTTTGCAGGATCAACATTTTAAATTGAATATTCCCACGTATCAGAACTGCCTCCAGAGTCAGCGATGAACAATGGACCCTAATTTACACCCAGACATCAATGAGACCCAGAAAGAGTCCTTGCTGTTTCAATAGCGCAATCACAGTGCCACAGCCAAGCAAATGATGGGATTGTTTCTCCCAAAAAAAACTTTAGCAACACAGACACAACGATACCATTTAGCCCCAGGAGCCTGACTGCAGCTTAATAACATTCTTTGTTCTGATTAAAAGTTTGTAGGCAGCACAGGTGGCACAGTGGTTAGAACTGCTGCCTCACAGCGCCAGAGACCCGGGTTCATTTCCCGCCTTAGGCGACTGACTGGGTGGAGTTCGCACATTCTCCCTATGTCTGCATGGGTTTCCTCTGGGTGCTTGGGTTTCTTTCCACAGACACAAAGATGTGCAGGTTAGCTGAATTGGCCATGATGAATTGGCCATGCTGAATTGGCCGTAGTGTTAGGTGTAGGAGAATGGGTCTGGGTGGGTTGCGCTTCGACGGGTCGGTGTGGACTTGTTGGGCCAAAGGGCCTGTTTCCACACTGTAAGTAATCTAATCTAATCAAATGCAAAACATTAACTCTGCTTCTCATTCTCTACATTAGCTGTCTGTTTCAAATTTCCAGCAGCCACAGCATGTGTGTTCATTTTAGTAACATCATCGTTAACTTTTCAGAACTCACCCAGTTTCTGCAACATCTTTTGATCCACTTAGTATTGCAAACATTGCAAATTATTCTCTGGAATGTAGTCAGTGATTCCGTTCTTGAGGTGGAAATGATCACAGATTCCCAGGTGTTTGAGTGAAGTCATTTCTCCTTATCTCAGTCACTCAGGCTGCTCTCCAGTCCTGAGACTGTGACCCATCGTAGATTCCTATCAGCAGAGACAGCTGCCAACATCAATCCTGCCAATCTCTTTGGTCATAATATCCAATTCAATGAAAACACCTCTTATCACATGCAGTACAGGATATCTGAATCTCACCCACTTATTCAACAATCTCCAGAACCAGTAATAAGTTGGTGCCCCTCTGTTACAAACACTCTGATGGCAACGTGTGCTTCCTTCAGTGAGGAAAACAAATTTGCACCCATCTGGGTCTATCTGTCTGACTGAGGTTCCAATAAGTGCATTGATGGAAATCACATTGGAAAACCAAATCCCTTTCCAGGTGTTTAAATCACTTCATGCAGAATTTACAAAGGAAATCTGCATTATTGGGAGCATAATCTTATTAGTGACAGTCTGTTGCACACAGCAACATGATCCTCTCACAAACACACGCTATTGTTTTATGTTGAAATTGAAATATTAAGCCAAAAAGGTTATGTAAACAATCTACTGCTTGTCACTTTAATAAACGAACTTTCTGATAAGGTAATGTTCAAAGTGTTATAAAGTTGAAGGTGTGTACTCTATCTTTAAGAGGAAGAGAACACTCTTCTGAACTGTGTACTGTATATGACTAGCCAGCAAGCCAAAGTGTACTGGGAAAAGAAACAAATGTAACATTTGGCTGTGAAATATAGACCTATGTTGGTTGCTGTTTTGACAAAATTCAAATTTAACCTAACAGTTTAAATTATACCCCAAGATTCTAAAACCCAATTGAGTTTGAATTTATTGTTTTGCCAGCATCAAGCCAATGAGATGCTCTGATGGGGGCGTATAAAATGTGGACATTTTAAAAATTGGTCAGAGAGTAACTGCTGTCTGGGAGAGTTAACATCTTGCTCACCAATAAATTAGGAAAGTCTCTCAATCAAAGGGTACCTTTTCATATGAAACATACTCGGAGTAAAAGAAGACAACGACGACCCAGGGAGATCCTCAGCCAGAAGCAGAAAGACACAAAATTCACGAGTCACTGTGTGGGTTAGATATTAAATTGATGTAATTTTAATAAGTGTCTTACTGAAATAACGTATAGTTATAGAGCTGGAGGCAGATAATATGCAGTGAAGAGAAAGGGAGAGCTTAGATTTATGAATAGTTGTTTAATATTCACTTTGAGTTAAAAATAGATTAATGCTATTTTCTTTAAATAGTGGAATGTGTGAGTTTTCTGTCACTCAGACTTTAACAGATTATGTGGGGAGGTGAACTTTTCTGGGCGTTTGGTTTAACTAACAGAGGGGGTCACCGTCATGTTGTAACAAAAGAAACACGACAAAGAACAGTACAGCACAGGAGCGGGCCCTTCAGTCCAGAATGTTGTGCTGAATGTGACACCAAATTAAACTCATCCTTTCTTCCTATCTTTGTTCCATATCCTTGCATATTCACATGCTCACCCAAAAACCCCTGAAATACTCCTCTCATATCTGCCTCCTCCACCATCCCTGGCAACATGTTCCAGATTCCAACCACTCTCTGTGGAAAACATATTACCCCTCACATCTCCTTTGAGCTCTCCCCCTCTCACCTTAAATGCACATTCTCTAGTAAAGATATTTCAACTCTGGGTAAAACATTTTGACCAGCAACCTTGTGCATCTCATGGTGCTGCGCTGACTGTCCCTAATTAGGTCATTCTTTACCAAATGCACATAAATCCTATCCGTAAATATTCTGTCTAAAGCTTCCCAACCACTGAGGTGAGACTCACCAGGCTATAACTTCTTGGATTGTTCCTATTTCCCTTCTTGAAGAGAGGAACACCATAAGCTACTCACCAGTCCTCTGCGACCTTTCCAGTGGCAAGTGAGGACTCAACAATCATGTCCAAGACCCCAAAAATCTGCTGTCTTGCCTTTCGCAATAACCTGGGGTAGCTACCGTCCGATCCTCGGAATTAATCCACTTTACTGCTGTTCAAGAAATCTAATGCTTCTTTCTCGACCTCAAAAATACCCGAGCACATTAGCATACTCCACACAAATCTCATTATCCCCAATATCCTTTTCCTGGGTGAATGCCGATGCAAAGTAATTATTTAGGATCTCGTCCACTTCCACTGACTTCAAGCACAAGTTCCTTCCTTTATTCTTGACTGGCCCGACTACTTTCCAAGTTATGTGGAAGCTGTGGAAAGAGTGCAGAGTAGATTTACTAGGATATTCCCTGGTATGAAAGGAAGGTCTTACAAGGAAAGGCTGAGGGAATGGAGGCTGTTTTAGTTGGAAAGAAGAAGGTCGAGAGGTGACTTAATTGCCTGCAAAAGTACTAGAATCGCCGACGGAAATGGCATTTAAATGGGCATTGGACATACATATGGGTAATATTGGAAGGGTGTAGGTTAGATAGGCATCAGATTATTTTCACAGGTCGGTGCAACATTGAGGTGCCAAAAGGCCTGTACTGCGCTGTAACGATCCATGTTCACATCCTCTTGTGGGTAATTATGTCCAGAACGATTTGGGATGCTCTTTCACCCTACTTGCGAAGGGCATGGCCCCTCCTTGCTCTGCTCATTCCCTGTTCAGGTTCCTTCCAGCTTTTGTTTTTCACATTCCTCACATGCCATGTCCAATTCTAGTTTCCCAAACCTGGGATAGGTTTGTTTTTTTCCCCTTTTGACTAAATTCCCAGCCTCCCTTGTTATCCAAGGGGCCCTTACATTACCAGCCTTATCCCTCCTCCTTACTGGAACATGCTGGTCGTGAACTCCAATCAGCAAGCCTTTAACTAACACCCACGTGCCCAATGTGTCATTGCCTGATGACAGCTCCTCCCAATTAACACTCCCTAGCTCCTGCCTAATACTGACATCATTTGCAATCCCACAATTTAGAAACATCCCATTTATTCGTAGCTGCCTTAAAAAAAACTTAAGTTGTGATCACTGTTTCCAAAATGGTCTCCCACTGAAATGTCAGTCACCTGGCTAGGCTCATTCAGCAATATAAGGTCCACTATGGCCCTTACCCCTCCTTCACACTACTATTTCAAGAAACCCTCTTGGATACACTTAACAAACTCTGCACCGTCTCAGCCTCTTGCTCTAAAGTAGTGCCAGTAAATGGTGGGGAAGTTAAAGACACTTTGAGAACTCTGTTGTTATTGCCTCTGCCGGGATATTCTGCCAAGATATTTGTACCTCGAGGTATCGTTGGCAGATTGAGGGTCCTATAGCATAATCCCATTAACTGCATCCTTCTTATCCACATTACCTCAGTGGGCGAGCCCCTCCAAGATGTCCTGAGTGCAGACGTAACATTCACCCGATTGGTAATGCAACTCCTCCACCTCTTTTACCCTCCTCTCCTTCTCATCTGAAACAACGAAACCCTGGAATATTGAGCAGCCAGTCCTATCCTTCTCTGAACCAAATCTCTGGAATGGCCACAATATCGGATCTGTACTTAACTACCTTAGCTATGTTGCACCTTGTGTTGAAATTAACACAATCAGCCGATTCGTACTATGGTGTTCATTTCTCTGTATTTCCTTTCTGATTGACTCATTTACATCTTCCGACCTTCCTTCCTTCGCCCCCCCCTCCCCCCACGTGCTGCCCTGCTGCTGTGATTCCCAGGACCTTGCCATTCTAGGTTAAACCGTCACGTGTAGCAGGAGCAAGCCTCCCTGTGAGGATATCAGTTCCCCTCTAGTTCAGGTCACCCCTGCTCCAGAAGAGGTTCCAATGATCCAAGATCCTGAAACTGCCCCCCTGTACCAGCCATGCATTCATGTCTGCTATCTTACAATTCCTTGTCTCACAAGCACATGGGACTGGTGGTAACGCAGCGATTACTACTCTCAAGGTCCTGCTTTTCAGTCATTCCCTACTTTTTCTGCTTACTCCTCAGGATCTCATCCCTCTTTCTACCCGAGTCATTGGTAGCAACGTGCACCATGACCTCTGGCCTCCCATTCTCCCAATTCAGAATTTCATCAAATGCTCAGAGATGTCCTTGACACAGGCACCATGGATACAACACCCCATCTTGGAGTCTCTGACGCAGCCACAGTAACACCTGTCTATGCCACCAAATAGTGGCCCTCCTCCCATTTTCGCTCCTTGGATTTTGCCCGACCTTGTTCTACAGCAGAGTCAGTTATAGAGTCATAGAATCCTACAGCACAGAGACAGGCCCTAGGGGCCAGACTGATCCCTGGCAACCATAATGTCCATCCATGGCAACCCCATTTCCCTGCCCATGCCCTATATCCTTCTAATCCTTTCCTATCCATGTATTTGCCCAAATGCTTTTAAAATGTTGTTAATGTACCTGCCTCAGCCACTTCCACTGACAGCTCATTCCGTAAGAGAATCAGCACCTGTGTAAAAAAGTTGTTGCCAACGTTCCCTTTTATTATTTCCCCTCTAACCTTAAACTGATGCCCTCTAGTCCTCAATTCTTCAACCCTGGGAAAAGGACTGAATGCATTCACCCTATCCATGCCTCTCATGATCATATACATTTCTATAAGATCTCCCTTATGTCTCCTATTCTCTGAAGAAAAATGTCCCAGCTTGTCCAATCTCTCCCGATAACTCAGGCCATTGAGTTGTGGTGCTATAGGTCTGGCTACTGCTGTGCTACTCCCCTGAGACGTTTTCCCCAACAATACACAAGCTCTCTCTCCTTAAACATCCCGCATCCAACCCATCTTTGTCCGCTGTACGATCCTCAGTGTCCTGCTCTTGCTCCAACCCAACCACGTGGACACCCACCTACCTGTTGGAACCTGGATGCTTGGACAGGAGAAGATCGTGGGTGTTTCTAAACGCAATGAATGGAATTCTGAAATTACATTTGGACTGAATGTAATGTAGAGCAGCATGAAATGGAGGTGGATGACCTACGCGACTTGCTGTAATGATCCTGACAGTAGAATCTGAGGTGATCATGAGTATATGGAGGTAGAATGTGGGTGACAAGCTGGGACTGTGTTGGAGTAGTCATGGTGAGAGGGAACAAATGCTGGATGGGGAGTTTCAGCAGCTGACGGCCTGACACTGAAGTGAGCCATCGGAAACTGTGCAAGTGGCCACCATCTAATAGGACAGAGACACTGATCCATCGGCCTGAAACTGACTGACCATGTGGCTGTCAATGAATCCAATACAAGTGAATGGAAACATTGCTCAGAGTCTGTTTCTGTAACATTCAACACAACCAGGAAATGGAAAGTGAATAATGAGCTCAAAACAAGGCCACTGCTCTGTTAGAGTCAAAATCATTCAATGTTCAGTCACTGAATATTCTTACCTGCAGAAAGGAATCTCCCAGAATCACAGCAGAAGGAGAAAACAAGCTTGGCAGAGACAGAATGAATCCACCGCCTGCATCACAACAGCTCAGAACAAAGAGGCTGAATTCTCAACCAACTGACAATCAATACAAATACTTTCAGAGTAACAGATCGAGTTCAGAATTATTCAGGAAACAGACTTACCAGATACACGGGTTGGTGGTGTGTGCCAGAAATCCATGAAATAGCTTTGTGATGTGCCGTTTTTTTTGATGAGAAATGATTCTTTGTTTTCGCTAAGAAGAGCGTATGTGTAGTTCACCGATCACTAGATTTACAGACAAAGGAAACCTGATCAAGGACTCCCAGGTCAATTACACTATTAGTGACAGCCCATCGCACACAACAACAGCCTGTTACACAGAGAACAAAACAGATTCTAGTTTAACAGAGACACTCTCACAATGAACATCTGCTGGTTTAATAAAAATGTCACCTTTTTGAAGAAAAGGAACATATCACCAATGTAGCGAAACTTTTAAACTGCCCAGTGTAACTGCGGAGTTTTTAACCAATTCAGTGATCACTGTTTCTATGTATTTTAAAGCTATTTTGAGCAGGGTATGTATCGCGGGTCGGTGTGGACTTTCTGGACCAGGGGCCTGTTTCCACACTAGTTGGATTCTATTCAATACAATTGTCAACCTGTCCCACAGCAGGATGGGTAAGGCCCGAGGGGAGTCTGTACCGGGCAGGGGTTGTGTCCCACAGCAGGATGGGTAAGACCCGAGGGGAGTCTGTACCTCGGAGGGGTTGTGTCCCATAGCAGGATGGGGAAGGCCCGAGAGGAGTCTGCACCGCGAGGGTCTGTGTCCCACAGCAGGATGGGGGAAGGCCAGAGGGGACTCTGTACCGGGCAGGGGTTGTGTCCCACAGTAGGATGGAGAAGGCCCGAGGGGTGTCTGTACGGGAAATGGTCGTGACCCACACCAGGATGGGCAAGGCCTTGCACAAGTCTGGACCGGGATGGGTAATGTCTGAGGGAAATCTGTACAGGGGAAGCATTGTGTCCCACGTTAGGGTGGGTGATGCCGGACGGGAATCTGTACAGGGGAGAGTGTGTCCCACAGCAGGATGGGTAAGGCCTGAGGGGAGTCTGTACTGGGGACGGGTTGTGTCCCACAGCAGGATGGGTAAGGCCTGAGGGGAGTCTGTACTGGGGACGGGTTGTGTCCCACAGCAGGATGGGTAAGGCCTGAGGGGAGTCTGTTCCTCGGAGGGGTTGTGTCCCACAGCCGGATGGTTAAGGCCAGAGAGTAATCTGTACCGGGGAGGGTATGCGTCCGAAAGTAGGATGGGTAAGGCTCAAGGGTAGACTGTACCAGGGAGGAGTTCGGTCCCACAGCAAGATGTGTAAGGCCTGAGGACAGTCTGTACTGAGGATGGAATGTGTTGTACAGCAGGATGGGTAAGGCCAGAGGGAAAACTGTACCCAAGTGGGGTTGTGTCCAACAGAAGGGTGGGCAAGGCTCAAGATTAGATTTTACCAGGGAGGAGTTCAGTCCGACAGCAGGATGGGTAAAGCCTAAGGGGAGTCTGTATCAGGGAGGTGTTGTGTCCCACAGCAGAATGGGTAAGGCCCGAAGGGAGTCTGTACCGGGGAGGAGTTCAGTCCCACATCAGAATGGGTAAGGCCCGAGGGCCATCTGTAGCGGTGATGGATTGTTTCTCACTTCAGGATGGTTAAGGCCGAAAGGGCATTCTGCACCGGGGAGGGGTTGTGTCCCACAGCAGGATGGGTATATCCCGAGGGGAGTCTGTACCGGGGAGGGGTTGTGTCCCACTTCAGGATGGGTAAGGCCCGAAAGATTCAGTACTGGAGCGATATTGTGTCCCACAGCAGGATGGGTAATGTCCAAGGGGAGTCTATGTTGGGGAGGGGTTGTGTCCCACAGCAGAATGGGTAAGGCCTGAGGAGTGACCAAGAGCAAAGATTTACTTAGAGAGCTGAGGGGCAACATTCTCCACAGAGGAGGGTTCATATATGGAATGGACTGCCAGTGGCACATGGGAGAAACAAGAACAATTACAACATGGAAAAGACATTTGGGCAGGAACATGGAAGGGAGAAGGTTTGAAGGGCCATGGGCCAAACGCAGGGAAATGAAACTTATTCAGTTCAGGAAACCTGGTCAGCATTGATGACTTCGGCCAGAGAGTCATGCAGCACAGAAACAGACCCTAAGTCTTGGGTTATTGGGGGAGTGGACTCCCGTGACAAGGCATGTTGTCGAGACTGAAGTAA
Source organism: Chiloscyllium plagiosum (assembly GCF_037043375.1). Taxonomy (NCBI): domain Eukaryota; kingdom Metazoa; phylum Chordata; class Chondrichthyes; order Orectolobiformes; family Hemiscylliidae; genus Chiloscyllium; species Chiloscyllium plagiosum. The sequence continues at coordinate 65,563,959 of NW_028270176.1, read as the reverse complement.
GTTAGCGAGATATGAATGGTCGTCTGGACTGGAGCAGGTTCAAACGTATGAAGTGATTGGTGAGAGGGGAGGAAGGTACAGAGATAGGAACTGTTTTTGGCATTAGAATGATTGAAGACACTGATCCACAAAACAAACCATAGATACAGTGTGGGAGAGGGAACACAGAATGGAACATTCCCAGACAGCATTCCCACCCTCGGGTGGAAGGCCTGATTTCCCCTCTTTTGTACTGATGCTCACTAAGACAGGCTTGGATTGATAACTGTGACACTCCCGATGTTGTCTTAGTACAACAAAACTTGCAGTAAAGGCGGTGACCAAACCTGGGGTGTGTCTGTATTGTGCACCCCCTCCAGCACTATAGCTATGTCCTGTCCTGTTAGCGGATGTTTGGAGCCCTCTCATTGCTCTCTGCACTGTGAGTGATCTTACCTCACTGCAGGATTTATTGAACGCTCCAGATCTCCCTGCCCTGTGTCTCTCTGGCTGACAAACCATCTTCAATGAGGGATGGATGAGATACCCAGCAGCTGGGAAGTCTATTAGGTCAGGACCTTCCTGAGTACCTACAGACAGATAAACAGAATGGGAAATTAGACTGATGCAGTGAGGGCTATACATGTCAAATGGCACTGAGAAATCTGGAACATCCCAGTCTCCATCGTCGATCTGAAGTGGAGAATTCTGTTTGCTCAGGATCTGGAGTAGCTGCAAGAGCGAGGGACACTGACAAAGGCAACAATTAGACCCACACAGTGAGGGATACCACATGGAGAGTTACTAAGTAATATCACCAGAGTGCAAGATCAAAAATTGTGCAGGAAGAAAGGGTTTTGATTCATGTTGCACTGGGATGCGTAACCTATGAGCAGGCGAAGTGATAGCCTAGTGGTATTATTGTGAGACCATTTATCCAGCAACTCAGCAAATGTCCTCTGGACACTGGTTCAAATCCAAACCATTGCAAATGATTGAATGTGAATTAAATGCTTCAAAAAAGATGTAATTAAAAATCTGTAAGTGAGTATTAAACAAGCGCTGATGTTCAGAAAAATCCATCGGGTGCATTCATGTCTTTAGTGAAGTAATCTAAGGTGGGTCTTTCCTCCGATTGTCCTCGACACTGATAGCCCCGCCCTCCTGCGCATTGACCTTTTCAAGATGGCGGCTCTGAGGCCCGCGCTCCCTCTTCCCTCAAACAAATGGCGGCCGTGACCCTGGGCCGCTTTCCCGACAGAGACCACCATCACCTTATCCGGGCCTGGAGGGTCTTTTTCGGGTTTTTTCATCTATCCGCGTCTTGTGAATTCTCTCCGCTCATTTCTCCCAGTCAGTCTCCCACACGCCGCTCTCTGAAGCCGATCGTAGCCGCACCCGGAAAAAGCTGCTCCATGTCTCGCCGTGTCTTGGTTAATGTGACACTGCGCATGCCCTTCATAGAAACCAAATTGCGCGTGCGTCGGAGGCTATCAGTGAGTTTATAGAGAATATTCATACCTGCACAGAATCACGGGAGAAATAGTAGACATTAACAATTGCTCTGTCGAGTTACAGTCATTGATATGGTTTTTATACAAATAGATTTTTCGGTCCAACTTAACCATACCGGCCAGGTATGTAAATTACCAATCGTTCTGGGAGTTTGAAAATAAGTTTGTTACTCGAGTTGTGTAAATCGATTGGAAATATGTACATTGTCAGATTTACATCTTAACTATGTTGTCAGATTTACATCTTAACGATTTCTTTAAAACCTCACATTGTTTTATGAGGGGATAATGCTCCACTATGTCGTGAGAATGATCAATCCTGCAAAACAGTTTACTTTCTGACCAATCCTGAAGCGCTCACTCCCGAGAATGCATTGGTCCCGCTCCTCACTCACTCTGGTTGGAGGACCGGACGCTGCTCTGTCTTCCAGTTCCGACCCTTCCTCCCAATTGCAGTGTTGATTGAGGCGCGACTCAGCAGCTAAGCAACAGAAACATTAAGGGACAAGGAAAGTTGGAGTCGATGCGTTGTGATGCAGTGAAAATATCCCAAATCTTGGACCGAGAGGCCTGGGTTCAATTCACAGATGGTGCAGGTGTGTGTAAAAGCAACTTTGAACAGGTTCATGAGGGAAAACAAGGGAAGTCAGGAACCGAGTAAAAACAATACAAAACGCATACAATGTGGTGGGGCTCTCAATACTCAGATGATTTTAGTCTTTACCAAGTGTTTCAGGGTCCCATTACAGTCTGTTCCACTCTTCCTTGTGCACAGCCATATACCACGATTGTGGGATAAAGTGTTGTGGTGAGATATAAATGTGCTTTCCTGGAACTCCCTCAGTTTTGGAAGGTGGAAACAGGTGAGAAGGAGTAGGGTTTTGTATGGAGTTACCTGTCCCCCTCCTGTTGCAGCATCTTATTATTGCCCTGACTCTACCTCGGACATGTTTGGTAGAGATCAGTGACATTTCATAAGCCCACAATTCAAGACCCGTCACTCTGTTTAAGATAGCAGAAATTTCCTTTAGCACTATAGTCATGACATGCATGGACCTGTTGCAGTGTTTCAAAGTCCATGAGGCAGCCATACTCTTTATGATAGACAAACTGATTTTGGAACCTCCTCTGTCCTTAAGACTTTATGCACTCTTCCATTTTCCCTTTGCATGTTCCCTTTCCAACCCACCCCACCTGCATCACTCCACAGTTGGAGCTGTCAAGAGCAGAAGTCTGTGGAATAGCCTCTCTAACCTTCTCTATTCTCCTTTTAAGATGTATTTTAAAATCATTCTCTTTAATCAACGTTTTGATCATCCATGAAGCACCTTAGGAGATTTGCCATTGTGAAAGTTCCATACAATGCAAGTAGTTGTTGTTATTGCCGTACATAGATTAGATTAGATTACTTACAGTGTGGAAACAGGCCCTTCAGCCCAACAAGTCCACACCAATCCGTCGAAGCGCAACCCACCCATACCCCTACATTTACCCCTTACCTAACACTACGGGCAATTTAGCATGGCCAATTCACCTTACCTGCACATCTTTGAACTGTGGGAGGAAACCGGAGCACTCGGAGGAAACCCATGCAGACACGGGGAGACACGGCGGGTATTGAACCCGGGTCTCTAGCGCTGTGAGGCAGCATTGCGAACCACTGTGCCACCGTGCCGCCCACAAATACATATAATGTGACTATGCAGGTAACCATGCCTGGGATCCAATCAACAACAAGTCCAGCAGTAACTTTAGTGCAATTGCCGAATGGGCAGACTGTTTAAGTCCAAGGAGTTATCCAAGCAGCTCAGTCCTCAGTCATACAATCCTCTCAAGTTCAGACTGTTCAGATTTCTAGATTACTTGAAAATGAGGACTCCCAGGAATCTGTGGATATCATGACTGACTCAGAAACGTAGAGAAATTCTACCGAGATGGCCTTCATACAGGAAAATCCTGAATAAACTCTCTTCTGATCCCCCCCCAGTGTGCCAAGAAATCGATGAGGAGAAATCAGAAGAAGAGTCTGTCTCAACCATTACTACAATGACAATGCAGACACCCATCTATCAGACTAGCAGCGGATAATACATTGCTATTACACAGGGGGGAGCAATTCAGTTGGCCAACAATGGTACGGATGGAGTGCAAGGAATCCAGACACTAACAATGACCAACGCAGCTACAGCCAAGGTTGGAGCAGTCATTATACAATATGCACAGAGCCCTGATGGACAGCAAATCTTTGTGCCGGGTAGACATTTGATAGAAATTGTCCCATTGTACAGACACAGCATGGGTTCATGAAGGGCAGGTCATGCTTGACCACTCTTTTGGAATTCTATGAAGACATTTCAAGCAAGGTGAACAACGGGGACCCAGTGGATGTGGTGTAGCTGGATTTCGAAAAAAAAAACATCAACATGGTGCTGTGCAAGAGGCTGTTGCATTATATAAGGGTGCATGGTGTAACGGGTAGAAGATTGGTTGACTAATAGGAAGCAAAGTGTGGGGATAAATAAGTATTATTCTGGCTGGCAATCATTGACAAGTAGTGTGCCTCAGGAATCGGTGTTGGGACTGCAATTATTTTCAATTGATACAGATGATTTGGAGTTGGAACCAAATGTAGGGTGTCAAAGTTTGCATGTGACACTAAGATGATTAGCGGAACAAAGTGAGTGGAGGACTGTGAAACTTTGCAGTGGAATATAGATGCATTGAGTGAGTGGGTAATGGTCTGTCAAATGAAATAGAATGTTTGTAAATATAAAGTTTATACTCCTTTGGTTGTAATAACATTAAAAAAAACTTGAATGTTATAAAGTTTCATTATTTGCTCTTCAGAGGGACCTGAGCATCCTTCTGCATGAAGGTTAGTCACCAGATACAACAATCAGTTCAGAAAACAAATGGAATTTTGTCGATCATTTCTGAAGGGATTGTGTTTAAAAGCAGAGGTTATTTTCCAGCTGTATTTGGGTGCTGGTGAGGCCACACCTGGAGTACTCCATGTAGTATTTATCTCCTCAGTTGAGGAAGGATGTACTGGCACGAGAGGGGCCTGCCGAGGAGGTTAGCTAGGTTGACTCCGGAGTTGAGGGGGTTGGCTTAAGAGAGACTGATGAGATTGGGATTATATTCATTGGAATTCAGAAGAATGGAAACATATAAAATAATGAATGGAATGGATAAAATAGAAGTAGAGAGATGTTTCCATTGGCAGGTGAAGCTAGGACAAGAGGGCATCACCACAAGACTAGAGGCAGCAAATTTAAGACTGAATTAAGAAGGAACTTCTTGACCTCTGTGGAATTCATTGCCCAGGGAAGTAGTTGATACTAGTTCAGTAAACGTTTTTAAAGCTAGGTTAGATTTTTTTTAAAGTAATTAATTAATGGACATGGTGAGAACGTAGGTAAATGGTTCTGTATCCACAAAATGATCAGCCATGATCTTATTGAATGGCAGAGCAGGCTCGAAGGGCAGGACGGCCTTCTACTGTTCCTAGTTCTTATGTTATACATCCTTCCCTCATTCGTGACTTGGAGGTGTTGGTGTTGGATTGGGATGGACAAAAGTAAAATTCACAGAACACCAGGCTATTGGTCAACAGGATTATTTGGAAGCACTAGGTTTGCTGCTTCATCAGGTGGTTTTGAGATGCTGTTGTGTCATTTTTAACTCTTGTAACTCATGAACAGCAACAATAGCCACGAAGCAATCCGCATGCTCCAGCCAACAATGGGACCTGGATAATTGATGTCAGCGGCGGACCAATGGAAAGGCAGGGACAGAGCTGGAGGACATGGTGGGGCAGTTGGTCCTCCTACCAACCAGGGTGAATGAGGGGCGGGACTAGACTATACGACGTTATCATCCTCGCGGTCGGTTCGGGATGTGTGGACGGAGAGTTGTTGGTAAAGATAGAAATAACAGCAGGAAGCGGGAGGGAAATGGTGTTGGTATGGGTTGAGCGGGTTTACAGACAATTTGGTGCACATCGGAAAATACAAATTTGAAACTTCGTCCCGTTTTTGCAGTAAACGGGAAAATGCCTCATCTCACGATTGAGTCGACTAAGCACCACCATCTTTATTCGGGGCAATGATTCACTGGACACGTGCAGCCGCCAGGTTTGTAGGGGGCAAACTTCAGCGGGTTGCATGTGCAGCCCTCTCTGGGAGAGAGTCAGAGAACAGGATTTCCACAGAGCATATTCATACCCAGAGAAATGGATTTTTTTTCTGGATTTGTTTTGTCATTCATTTAAATGATTTGGATATGAATAGAGGCGGTACAGTTAGTAAATTTGCAGGTGACACCAAAATTGGAGGTATTGTGGACAGTGACAAAGGTTGTCTCAGAGTACAATGGGATATTGATCGGATGGAACAATGGGCTGGGGAGTGGCAGATAGGATTTAATTTAGATAAATGTGAAGTGCTGCATTTTAGAAAAGCAAATCAGAGCAGGACTCACACGTTGAATTGTAAGGTCTTAGAGAGTCTTGCTGAACAAAGAGACCTTGGAATGCAGGTTCATAGTTCCTTGAAAGTTGAGTTGCAGGTAGAAAGGACAGTGAAGAAGGCATTTGGTATGCTTCCCTTTATTGGTCAGAGTATTGAGTAAAGGAGCTGGACAGAACATTGGTTAGGTCACTTTGGGAATATTGCGTGCAATTCTGGTCTCTCTCCTATCAGAAGGAGGCACTGAAACTTGAAAGGTTTGAGAATTGATTTTCAAGGATGTAACCAGGGTTGGAAGATTTGAGTTGCAGGGAGAGGCATAACAGGCTGGGGTCATTTTCCGTGGAGTGTCATAGGCTGAGGTGTGATGTTACAGAGGTTTATAAAATCATGAGTGACATGGATAGCGTAAATAGACAAGGGTTGGCAACTAAAATTGTAACATTTAAAAGCATTTGAATAGGAAGGGTTCAGAGGGATGTTGGCCAAGTGCTGGCAAATGGGAATAGATTAGGTTAGAATATCTGGTTGGCATAGATGGGTTGGACCGAAGATCTGTTTCTGTGCTAGACATCTCTGACTGTGGGATCATAAAAGTGAACATTGCTCTTATTCATCTCAAGGCTCCTTGATATCCACTTGTTTGTTATCAAGCTTTCTCAGTCTCTCGTGTGTATTTTTGCGATGTGTAGTATTTTACTATTACGTTCACAGACCTCTTTGTAAATGAATTGTCCATTGCTACCTTTCTCCTGACCATATGCTCCATTATCAGGTTATTTTTTCCACAATATCTTTGACAGTCAAGAGTTCTTTTTTCCAATAAGTGAGTGGATTTTCCTTCCATTTCTTACAGTCAAATTCTGCACCATTTTCATTCCCTACAAATCATATTGCTCTCCCTGAAACATGATGTGTATTTCTCCTTCCACAGGTACCAGTGATCAAGGCCAAAGCTCAGTTTCCTGTTGTGAAGGTGATGTTTGACTTCCTTGTACTGCTGCAGTTGGTATGGTGAAGGTGCTCCCACAACGTGGTTGGGTAGGAGACATTTCAGATTATTCACTCAGAGATAGTGAAGAGTAGAAGATATCTGTACAAATCAACACATTTTTAATTTCACAAAAGTATTGAGAACTTTTGACATAAGGTCACAGATGGAGAATATTATGTCCGGTGACCAAACCTTTGCGAAATAAGCAATTTTTCAGGAATGACTTAAACGAAGAAAGGAGATCTTTGAGGGTGGGAATTCCAGACCGTGTTGTCTTGGAATCTATAGAAACAGTCACACAGCTGAATTCAAAAATAAACACATTATTGGGAGTCTAATCTAAAATGGGTTATTGAGCTATGAAAGGGTGTGTGGTGCAGGAAGATAGGAATGATTACATCCTTTAATTAAGTCAAGGGTGTGAAAGTAAATTGCTGTTGCTTATAAATGGGAGCCTTTTGATGGATCAGCAAGTTCTGGTACAAGTGAACACTTGGGCAGTAGAGTTTTCAATATTCTGGAGATTATAGGGAGGGTGATTGTGTGATGCTGGCCAGGAGTGGGTTTAGGTAATGAAATCTAGAGTTAACAAAATGAATGAAGGAGAGTTTCAGTAAATGAGCTGAGACTGTGGTGAGGTCAGGTGATGTCACTGAAGTCGAAATAGTGGTCTTGGAGTGGGACTAGACTGTTACCCTCAGCTGTGGGATTCAGTTGTTTGTCAGTTTGTGAATCAAGTCTGTAACAAGCTCAGAAGCTGATTGGCCCTGGCAGAACCCAAACTGGGTGTCACTGAGCAGGTTATTGTGAGCATGTGCTTGACAGCACTGTCGATGACAACTTCTTTCACTTCACTGCTGAGCGAGTGTGGTCTGATGGAGGGAAATTGGCTGGGTTGGATGTGTCCTGCGTTTTTGTGTTGAACAACACTGGGAAACATTTCCCAATGTCGGTAGATGCCAGTGCTGGAGCACTATTTGTCTTGGTGGGCAGCAAGTTCTGGAGGAGAAAGTGAGGACTGCAGATGCTGGAGATCAGAGCTGAAAATGTGTTGCTGGAAAAGCGCAGCAGGTCAGGCAGCATTCAGGAACTCATTCATGAAGAAGGGCTCATGCCCGAAACGTCGATTCCCCTGCTCCTTGGATGCTGCCTGACCTGCTGCGCTTTTCCAGCAACACATTTTCAGCAAGTTCTGGACCACAGCCATCAGTACTATTGCCACAATGCTGGCAGGGCCCACAGCCTTTACACTACTTGTCCATTTATTGATCTGATTTGAAATGATTTTTCTACCAATTCGATTCACATCTGTGATGACATGGACCAATGTAGAAGGCACTGCTGGCTGAAGATTGCTGCAAATGCTGTCGTCTTATCTGTTGCATGAATGTGTGAGGCCCCTCCATCAGTAAGGGTGGGGATATCTCTGATGCTTCCTGCAGTGAGTTGTTTTATTGTCCATCACCATTCCTGACTAGGTGTGGCAGAACTGCAGAGCTCAGATCTGATCCATTGGTTGTTGGATCACATAGTTCTATTTGGTGTTGCTTGCACTGTAGCTTCACCAGGTTGACACCACATTTTTAGGTATGCCTGGTATTGCTCCTGGCATGCCCTGCGGAACTCTCCATCGAACTCGGGTTGATTCCCCAGGCTTGATGTTAATGGTTGAGTGGGGGATATACCAGGCCATGAGGTTTCAGATTGGGCTGGAGTACAGTTCTGCTGCTGCTGTTTTGGCCCACAGTGAGACAGAAGTTGCAGGTCAAGAGGGCTGATTGTGTTGTTGTATTTTCAAGTGCATTGGTAAATGTAATGTGGTCCATCCAGTTTCATTCCTTTGTTGAGACGGTGCAGTGACTAATACAATGAGTGATTTGGTTGGCCATTGTCAGGAATTCAACTTTTTTTAAAAAAGGCATTGTGATTTACACATGAAAGAAGTGAACCTATCATGGTATTCGAACAGATGAAAGACTCAACAGACAATCAAGGTATTTTTCAATGAATAATTTCAGTTACATCACACTATAAATTTTTGCTATAAATTCTGTGCCTTAGAATTGTGCCCTCCACAATCAACTGATGAAGGAGCGGCGCTCCGAAAGCTAGTGTGCTTCCAGTTAAACCTGATGGACTATAACCTGGTGTTGTGTGATTCCTGACTGAGAATATTACAGCACTACTAACAGGGCTGCATGTAAACAGGCTCAGTCCAGTTAATCAATACATTCGGAAGGATTTCCTCCAAGTTTGATGACACAATATTAGTCAAAACCGTCAACTTCAAACCGCAATGTTGCTCTTGCCAAAAACTTCAGGCTGACACTAAGCTCCCCACCCCACTGCAATGTGGTAACCGGGCCCGGCCCAGGAATTGGAACTGCGACATTTGTGGACTGTGATCGCAAAGGAAATGAGCAAACACAATTCTGACAGATTAGTCCTCAAAGATGAGTAGCAAGTTTGAGACAAGGCAGGTGGTATGCCGCCTTGCACTGAGCTTAACTGCATTTCTTATTTACAGTCGTGTTTTGCAAAGTATAAAGAACCGGTTTGTTTTCCGTGGTTGGGGAGTTTTATCCTTGTTGATCACAGTTGCTGCTTCTCGCTCCCCAAGTCAAATCATAGGATCCATAACAAAACAATAAACTGTAGGTGCTGGAGATCTGAACCCCAGAAACAAATTGCTGGAGAAACTCTGCAGTTCTGAGGGTATCGGGGAAGAGAAATAAATGTTACATTTCAAGTTCACTGACTCTTCGTCTGAACGGACAAAAGGTCACTGACTTGGAACTTACAATGTTTAATTCCCCTCTGAGATGCTGGTGGACCTGCAGTTCTATATCACTGTGCTTTCTATAGTGAACTTTATTTTCAAAACAGATCAGAAAAATACTATTCTCCAAAAGTGAAAGGTTAATTCCAAACATGAGCATAGTTTCCACACTTGAGTTACACAAGCACGCCTCAGTTTAAAAACAAGATTTAACTCAAAGTAACATTCCATCTCAAAATTAGCCGAGTTACACCAGTAATAAAGCTCATCCACCCAATTAGGCACTTCAGCACAACATCCTGCAGTGCACACAGCCACCTTTACCAAAGAATGATCACATGTCACAAAATTGAAGGCCAAGAGCATGTCTCTTCAAAGGAACTGAAGTTAAACTCAATTTTTGGAAGGATTTTTATTAAACCTGATTGAACATTTAAATCTCAGAGCATAATCTTCGCTTTTTTTAAACAAAGTGTGTGGGAAACATCCCACATCTTGCTAAAGGTTCAGTTCGGCCTGACACATATAGCCAAAGGTCAAGCAAACATCACACTTTCCATCAACTTTTACAAAGGACTGACATCACATTTCTTCAGGATTTAAAGTATTTTCTAAATTGTTTGTAAAATCATTTGTCACGTTAAAGAACTGGATAATAAATGTCATTGTATACAATAAGAGTGAAGCCTGTGACAGCAGATTTAGCTTTGGATGGCAGTGTGGGATGGACTGATAGAATTGGGATCAAATTCCTGGCTGGGGAGTGTGAAATGTGCTTTGATAAAGTCACCTGCATTTACCAACAATAATTTGGCAAGCTTGGAAATTTAAGAAACAATACAAGCTTCATTGCTGGGCCAGTCGGGTCCCAAGCTCTGTGAAAAAATAACAATGTTCAGGTTTATTGCATACACTCTGAACGACGTGTTTCTTCGACAGATCTTGCAAGTTTCTGCAATGAGCATAGTCCATCCAAATGATGTTGCTAACTTTGGCCAACTCATTTCTTTCCGAGCCTCTGTAGTCTGAAGAGTGACCAGAAGCAATTACTCCATTACCGACGTGGAGTTTTTTCCTTCAGAATTGACTTCCATATATTCAGTGCCCAGAAAAGATAAAAAAGCTTGTTATCTTTTCTAGAGCAATGATTCAGTGGGAGTAAAACGCTAACCTTTTCTTGCTTAACAATCAAGCTGCCTAAATTTTAAAAATGAACACTTCTTAATAGTTCACGAGATCCTAACGAAATATTTTGTGCTAAACAAATCACATGATACATGGTTATTCAGATAATAAAACAAGTTTGTTCATTGAAGAACCCAGGGGAAAAGGTCATGAAATAATGTGAGTTTGATACACCTCAATCATCGTTGTAAGTGTATTTTCTGCATAAGTTATTCTTTTCCTCCTCGAAGTATTCAACTTCTTGAATAACTGAGAGAATGAAGTCACAGTTGTACAACACACAATCAGTCCCTTCAGTCTAACTTGCCCATGCTGACCAGATGTCCAAAAATATCTAATCCCAACATTTGTTCCATATCCATCTTAAACCCTTTCTACTGATTATCAGTTTATTTTACTTTATCAGCACTTGAAATACTGACATTGTTTTCTCTAACATTGGTTAAAGAAATCACAAGTTCATTCATCTAAGTTAATTTTGTGATCTTTCACAAAGAAACAATTGAGAACAACATATAGCTGAGTGCAAAACAAAATACTGCAGCGGTGCGATATCTGGGAACATTCTCTAAAGGTGAGGCACTGATAATGCACAAGTTTGTCAGCATGGTTTCAATTACTGACAATCATTTAGTAATGTCTTAGCCTTCACATAGTTAAGGTAAATGTGAGATATCTGAATTTCATGAATTGGTTCCTATTGCACTTTGATCAACAAAAATTATTCTTGGTTTAATCTACTCAAAGGAGAAAGTGACGACCAAAGAAGCTGGACATCAGAGTCGAAAAGTGCCATGCTGGAAAAGCACAACAAGTCAGGCAGCATCCGAGAAGCAGGAGAGTTGATGGTTCGGACATAAGCCCTTCATCAGCAATCACAGGCTTCAGAAAAATAATTGGCATAGACTTATGCCAACACATACGTAGAAGGGTCAAAGCACGTTACTATCAGATTAGAGACTAATTTCAGATTTGGTACCATTCAGTGCAACATTTCAGTATGACATTTACATATGTACCTAAAAGATAAGTTGTGTAAAATTACAAGCTCTAGAATGATTATAGAATTAAACCTGGAAATAAAGCTGGTGAACAAGAATGGCAAAGTGAAGTCCCATCAGTATCACCTTGGGCAGTGTCAAGTAAGAATTTGAGAGCAGAGTTGACACTTTGGATTAACCTGCAGTCTGGCTAAATTGCAGCAAAAAGCTGTTCAATTTTATCTGCAAACTATTGAGTGCAAAATCCTCCTTGCACAATAATGAGGCAGTATTTTGGGATGTCATTTTTAAAATATATTATTTTCAAAGTTACTCACAATTGAGAGTGATCGCTTGGCGCTGTCTGCATAACACAGTACATAAAGGAATTAACAGAAAAAATATTATAACCCAAATTCAAAATCACTGATTTATTGATATTGCATGGGTCCAGCATTGATAAGTAATCGATTTTTAAAAATAAATATAGATACATTTACTAACTACATTGGAATACAGTCAAGTTTCTTACTGAACAGTGACAGATTGGACAGAGTACGCATGGATTTAAGGGAGGGGAATCATACTTAGCAAATCTACTGAAAGAATCTACAGAGTCAAATATTAAAGTAAGAAATTGCAGGACATTTAGAAAAGCTTATCATTAAACATGGTAGACTGGGTTTTGTGAAAGAGAAACTATATTTGACAAATTTGCGACAGTTCATTGAGGAGAAAACAAGCAGGTCTGATAAAGGGCAATCCAATGATGTTCTGTATTTGGATTTTAAAAATGCAAATGATAAGGTGCTACATAAAAGTTATTTGCTCAATTTCGGAGCTCATGGTATCGGCGTAATGTATTAGCATGGATTGAGGATCGGTTTACCACACTGGCTGTTGCTGAGTCCTCACTTGCAGTGCTGTATACAATGTTAGCTCCCATATTTAATAAAGGATAAACCAACATTGGAGACCATTCAAAAAAGATTCAATTAGGTGCTTCGAGGACGAAAGTGTTGACCTATCAAGAATAGATAATCAGGAAAATCTTATGGAAACAAGATTCTGAGGAGCTGGACAGAGTAGATGTTGACTAGATCTTCTAGCACGAGTGAAGTCTCAAACAGGGGACATTACATCAGGGAACATTCATTTTAGAAAAAGTAAAGAACTTTTTCTCTGAGTGAATGGCTAGACTTTCCGCACCCAAATAATTGTGAAATTTGTGTGGGAGGGGAATGGTTGGGTTTCTCTTCGGAGGTTGTTCTGGCTTGTTGGGCTGAAGGGTCTGTTTCTACACAGTAGGGAATCTATGATTCTATCTCAAATTATTTTAAAAGAGGACAGATAGATTTTTGAAATATTGAGCAGTTGATGGCAATGCGGATCAAGCATAAAAGAGGGTTGGCCCAGCCATGATCTGATAGAATGGGGGAACAAGCTGAAGGGAATGAATGCCCCTACTTCTGCTCCGATTCCTGTTTTTTTTTGTTTCCAAAGAAGAGCATGATACAATGTGCTAAAGATCTCAGATGTTGTGAAAAGGAATGAAAATGGGGTGTTTATGTACTGATTCAGGTGGCATTGATTCATCAATCACAGCTATACAGTAATGAATAGGAAGGCAATTCCCTCCATGAATAAAGGAAATCTACTGCAGAGCTCACACAAAGGCAATTCTGAACCTCAGTAAACGTTCCCATCACATTACCCAACATATCAGCTGAAGGATGACATACTGCGCATGCTCGAGCCACCAAAGGGACTCCGGGTGATTGATGTCAGCACTGGACCAATGAAAGGACGGTGGGCGGAGCTGGATGACCTAGCGGGATGTTGGTCCTCCAACCAATCAAAGTGAATGAAAGGCGGAGCTAAACCAAACCATGTGATCACCCTCGCGCGCGGTGCAGAGCAGCTGTCATGAATGCTCGGCAAGTTATGGAGAGAAAGGATACGGTAAGAAATAAACAGGGAAACGGGAGAAAACTGTGTTACTATGAGCGGAGAGGTTTTACAAACAAATTGTGCCCGTCGGAAAACACAAATTTGAACGTCGCAGTCCCGTGTTTGCAGTAAACGGGGAATTGCCTCAGTGTGGCTGCAGGCCTGAGGGAGCGCCGCCATCTTTATTCGGGACACGTGCGCGGCCGCCATCTTTGTAGGGAGCAAGGTGCAGCCAGGCGCATGTGCAGCCTTTATCAGTATAGAGTCATTGGGATCATAGCAGCCAATACTGCTCTGATTCACCTCTGGGCTCCCTCATAACCACTTTGTCAATATCGAGCTTTCTCAGTCTCGAACCATGGGTGTATTTTTGATCTGTTTAGTCCTGTATTATTCCGTTTATAGACCCTTTGTAAATTAGTTTTTCACTGTGGCCCAGCCCCTGACCATGTGCTGCTCTATTATCAGATTACTTTTTTCTTGAATATTTTTGACAGTCAAGAATTCTTTTTTTCCAACAAGCAAGTGTATTTTCCTTCCATTTCTGACTATCAAATGCTGCACTATTTTCATTCCCTGTAATCTATTTTGCACTCCCTGAAACATCAACTGTGTTTCTCCTTCCACAGATACTAGTGATTAATGCCAAAGCCCTGGTGCTTGTGGAGAGGATGATATTTGACTTTCTTGTACAGCTGCAGTTTGAGTGGTGAAGGTGCTCCGACAATGTGGTTGGGTAAGTGGCATTGAGATTATTAATTCAGCCACAGTGATGGTTTGAAAATAATGTCCAAATCAACAATAGTTTGTATTTTTATTATCATGCTTATAATTTCACAAAATACTATTGAGAACTTTAGACATAAGGCCAGAAATGGAGATGTTAGGTCAGATGACCAAATTGCCAAAAAGCAGATTTTTAGGAATGTCTTAAAGGTGGAAAGCAGACCTGTGAGGTTTTGGCTGCGAATTTCAGACCATGCTGCTTCAGCAACTGTAGATACAACCACACAGGTGAAGTAATGAATTCACAAATATTTGGGAGTCTCGAAGAAAATGGGTTGTCGAGGTCTCAAAGTGTGTGTGGTGCAGGGAGCTAGGGATTATCACAGCCAAGAATTAAATCAAGTGTGAGAATTTTAAATTGAGGGATATTGGCCAGGTGCTGGCAGGTGAGACGAGATTGGGTTGGGGTATCTGGTCAACATGGACGGGTTGGACCGAAGGCCCTGTTTCCTTGCTGTACATCCCTATGGCTGTATGCTGTTGATTATAATTAGGAGCCTTTTGATGAATCAACAAGCAGAGATTTAGACTTTCTTGAGATTACAGGGAGGTTGAATGTGGGAAGCTGGCCCTGAGTGTTTATGGAAAATGGAGTCTGGAGATAACACCAGGTTGATGAAAGTATATGAGCTGAGGCAAGGGTGGAATCATCTAGAAATAGTGGTGTTGGAGTGGGACTGAGTTATCACACTCACCTCACCTCTGGGATTCAGCTGGTTGTCAGGTTGTGAATCAGGGCGGTAACACAATCGGGAGCTGAGTGGCCCTGGTGGAGCCTGAAATAAGTGTCGCTCAGCTGGCTGTTGCTGAGCAGTTGCTGCTTGGTAGCCCTGTTAATGAAATCTTCCATCACTTTACTGCTGATTGAGTGTGGACTGATGGAGGGAAATTTCCTGGGTTGGATTGCCCTGTGCTTTTGTGTTGAACATCCCTGGGCAATGTTCCACATTGTCGGTAGATGCCAGTGCTGGAGCGGTACTTGGCTTGGTGGGTGGCAAGTTCTGGAGCACAAGCCATCAGTGTTATTGCCAGAATATTGGCAGGGCCCGTAGCCTTTGCACTACTTAACCATTTCTTGATGTTATTCAAACTTAATCGAACTGGCTTAAAACTCATCTGTGATGTTGGAAACCACTGGAGAAGGCTAAGATGGATCATCCCACTTTACACTTCTGGCTGCAGATTGCTGCAAATGCTGTCATCTTATCTGGTGCATGGATGTGTGAGGCCTCTCCATCAGTAAGGGTGGGGATATCTGTGATGCTTCCTCCAGTGAGTTGTTTAATTGTCCATCACCGTTCACAACTGGACGTGGCAGAACTGCAGAGCTCCGATGTGTTCCATTGGATGTAAGATCACTTAGCTCTGTTGCTTGCTGCTGATGCTGATTGATATGCAGGTAGTTCTATTTGATAGCTTCACCAGGTTGGCACTTCATTTTTAGATCTGCCTGGTGCTGCTCATGGCATGCCTTCCTTTACTGTCCATTGTGATGGGTGAGAGCGGGATTTACAAACCCATGAGATTTCAGATTGTGCTGGAGTACAGTTCTGCTGCTGTTGATGTCCCACAGTGCCTCAGAGATACCCAGTTTGAGATCCTACATCTCTTCAAAGTCTGTCCCAATTAGAACGGTGATAGTGCCACTCAACACAATGGAGGTTTTTCTCAACTTTAAGGCAAGACTTTGTCTCCAAAAGGAATGTGTGATGGTCGCTCTTCCTGATACTGTCATGGCCAGATGTATCTGCAGCTGGTCAATTCATATCAATGAGATCAAGTATGTTTTACACTCTTGTTTGTTCCCTCACCACCCGCTGCAAACTCATTTGAGCAGCTATATCCTTTAGGACCTGACCAGTTCAGTCAGTAATTCTGTTGCAGAGCTAGTCTCGATTGTGGACCTTGAAATCCTGTACACGGAGTACGTTTGACACCACTTTACTTCCTCAGTGCTTCCTCCAAATGTTCAACATGAAGGAGAACTGATCCATCAGCCAAGGGAGGACGGTACGTGGTAATTGGCAGGAGCCATGAGACTTTCTGGTCTCCGGAGCCAATGCTGAGTACTCCTAGGGCAAATCCTCCCTGTCTGTACACCACCGTGCCACCACCTCTGCCTGGTCTGTCCTGCCGGTGGGGCAGGACATATCCAGAGATTTCAGGAGGAAGTGAAGACTGCAGATGCTGGAGGTCAGAGTCAAGAGTCTGGTGCTGGAAAAGCCCGGCAGGTCAGGGTTATGAAGGGCTGAGTCTCGAAACGTCAATTATCCTTCTCCCCTAATGCTGCCTGACCTGTTGTGCTTTTCCAGCACCACACTCTCGATATCTAGGGATGGTGATGGTGGTGTCGGGTCATTGTTTGTAAGGGATGATTCCATGAGTATGAGTATGTCAGGCTGTTCCTTGACTCGTCTGTGAGACAGCTCTCCACATTTTGGCACCAAAAACCATATGTTAGTGAGGAGGACGTTGCACCATCGAGAGGGCTGATTCTGTGGTTGTAATTTCTGGTGCCTTGTTAGTTGCCAACTGGTCCATCCAGCTTCATTCCTGTGTTGAGACTTTGCAGTGATTAATACATTGAGTAGCTGGCTGGGCCGCTGTCAGGTTGGCAGGATTTTTTTCGCCATTGACAATGGTTCCATGGAGATCAGGAGATTCCTAACATGTTTTTTCTTGAATTCAGATTCCACCATCTGCCAAGACGGGATTCGAACCAGGACTTCAGTAGTTTGTTTTAATATTCTGGATAAAAGCTAAATACATCAGCTTTGTTCACTCGTTTTGAATATCACTAACCCTGGTTTTGTTTCTTTGTAAAACACTGTCCATCATCCTGTCTCCTCCAACCTCCCCTCCAACACTGAGTGAGGAGCACATGGAATTTCTCTGACACTAAGACTGAGATAATCCGATCTGCTGCTTCTCTCCCTCCCGCTAGCCCACTGAGCCAAACTGTCTCACGTGGTGTTCCTGGTTTTTGTCCTAAACCTACATCTTTCTCCAGTCTCTTGTCAAGCCTTATCAGAGCTCACCTTGACCCTTTACCCAAACCTCGCTAAACTCACTTTCCAACTCTCTTTCCTCCACTGCCGCCTCATTACTCCCCTTCGCCAATTCATAGATATTGTTCCTTGTTCTGTCTGTTGGTCTTTTTTTGGTTATGTCCTTCTCTCCCATTCTGTGAAAAACTAATATTTGACCTCACCGTTGTTGGAAAATCCTGTTCCATCTCCCCTCTCCCTTTCCTTTCTGTATTACTTGCATTTGGTGTCCCTCAACGATCTATCCTTGGTCTCTCCTCTATCTCACGTCCATCGTGCCAGGAGGTGATATCATCCAAAAACACTGTTAGGTTTCACATGTACACTGACGATGCCCAGCTCTCCCTCCCCATCATCCCTCTCCATTACTCCACTGTTACTCAGTTACCAAACTGCTTATCACATGCCCACTACTCGATTAGCTGCAATTTCCTCTAATAAAACATTGTCACGGTTAAACCCATTGCCTTACCTTTACCTTTCTACTGAGCCCCTCCCTCCCACTGGGAACTCTCTGAGGCAGAATGACCCTCTTCACAATATTGCTGTTACATCTGACGCCAAGGTGACCTTCTGATCAGACATCCACACAATCCCAATCTCTTAAAACTTGCTTTTCTCCACCTCACCCCAGCTCCATTGCTACTGAAACCCCTTACCCGTGTCGGTGTCGCAATATCTTGATGAATCCAAAACAGAACCCTTGATTCCGTGACTCAGAATCTGGTTTCAGACTCCCCTCTCAATATTTACCCTCAGGCACATCCTCGCAGTATTTATCCTGTCAAACCCCTTAAGAATTCCATCTGTTTCAATGAGATCACCTCTCTTTCTCCACAATCCAGTGAGTAGAGTCCCAACCTTTTCAGCCGTTATTTAAAAGATTATCCCTCCAAACCAGGGATCATCTCATTGAATCTTCCCTGAAATGCCTCCAATAAAGTGACACATTTCCTGATCTAAAGGGACCAAAACTGCTCTCATTACTGCAGATATGGGGGTCTCACCAGCACTTCCACACGTTACTCTCAGGTATATACTCTAAGCTCTAAAACTGAACACCTTTGAAACAAAATATTCCATTCCCCTTCCTGGTTCCCTGTTGTAACTGTGTGGTAGCTTTCTGTGTTTTCTGAACAATTACTCCTTGTCCCTTTGTGGTGCAGCTTTCTATGGTTTCCACCATTTAAATAGTACTTTGTTCTTTTATTATCTCCTCCAAAATGAGCAACTTCCCATTTTCCCAAGTTACACACCATCTGGCAACTTGTTGCCCCCTTCTCCTGTACATTTCTCTCTTTTCATAATTCTCTTAGACCTTTACAGTTATGCCTTTTCTAGGAGATATTCCCTCTTCCCATTCTTCCAAACATTTACTGGGAGCCCTGGGCAGTGGGAAGCAGACAGAGTTGCTATCTTTTTTGGGATACGCTTTGGAGTGATTGGGAGGATCTTCCTACACATAGGTCAGGATGGAGACAACTTGCCCATCGTTAGGCATTAGCCTTTCACACCCAAGTCTTATTGATGAGGCAGAGCGGCAGCACGGAATGAAAGAAAAGAAAGTAATTCTTGTTCCCCATATCTCACTGACGCTTGGATCATTTTCTCCAACGTGTCAAAGAACTGCTGTGTTCAGTCACATGAGATCTCAAGTTGGAATCTCCTAGAAACCCACAGATTTCCCCCTGAGTTGACTGCTGATGTCCTCAAGGGTAATATGTACAGTCATCCTGGGCCACGAGGAGGGGATGGTGTGGGTTTATAACTTGAACTGGTAGTGACAGATAATATAAACTTGTATTACAGGATATTACAGGTGGACATTCAGATGGTAATCTCAGTAAATATTCTGCCAAACTCTAATTGAATTACTCAGTATATCAGGACCTGGATATTCGCATTGTGTGTGAGTGAGTGTTGTGTTCCAGATCAATCCCATTTGCTGCTTAAAAATTCTCCTTTGAATCATCGCATTCTCGCAAAAGGTCTCCCCAAACCTTCAATGTGTCATGTAATCCTTTTATGATGATGTGCTGAGTGTAAGGTTTATTATTCGAATGTGTAATTTTTGTATAAGGATGTCTCAGAGAGGGAGCTGAATATTCTTAAAGGGGAGAATAACCATTTTGAGGGGAGGCTGTTGTTTATTGGTATCAATGACATAGGAATAGAAGAGTTCACATTGTTGGATCATTGGAATCTCTTGTGGGGTAGAATTGACATCCATCAGAAGGATGGATTGTACCTGCACTGGAAGGGAACAGTTGCTAGTGCTATTCAGGAGGCATTAAACCAGTGAAGGAATGTGGGTAAACCCAGAGAGAGAGTGAGGAAGAGCTAAGTCTGACGCTGGTACAGTTCAGACGTCAAACGGTCAAGGCAGACAAGGGCAAGGCACAGAATGAGCAGTTACACTGCATTTATTTCAATGCAGGAGGCCCGATAGGTCGGGCAGAGGAGCTCAGGGTATGGTTTTGAACATCGCACTGGGATATTCTAGCAATTACAGAGGCATGACTTAATGATGGATAGGACCAGCAGCTTAATGTTCCAGTGTATAGATGCTATCGCAAAGATAGAAAGGGGGCAACAGAGCAAGGGGAGAGATATTTTTGATTAGGGATAACATTACAGCTGGGATTCAAGAGGGTATTCCTGGGAGTACATCCAGGCAGGTGATACAGGTGGAACTGAGAAATAAGAAAGGGATGATCTCCTTATTGGGATGGTACTATTGACCCCCCCCCCTTCCCCAATAGTCAGCAGGGAGTTGAGAAGCAAATTTACTAAGAGATGACTTCTCTGTAAGAATAGTATGGTTGTGTACAAGACTTGACCTTCTTTGTTATTCATTCACAGGATGAGGGTGTCACTGGCTGGGCCCAAAGGGCAGTAAAGAGTCAACCACATTGCTGTGGGTCTGGAGTCACATGTAGGCCAGATCACGTAAGGATGGCAGATTCCTTCCCTGAAGGATATTAGCGAATCTGATGAGATTTGTTTTCGCAATAATCAACAATGGATTCATGGTCTTTAATAGATTCTTACTTCCAAATTTTTATTGAATTCATATTCCACTCTCTGCCGTGATGGGATCCAAACCCTGGGCCCCAGAATGTTATCTGGGTGACTGGATTATCCATCTAGTGATAATCTCACTAGGCCATTTGGCAGGGTGAGTGACTGAGGTATCCGTGGGGCAGCACATAAGCACCAAAGATCCCATGGTCTCTGCGGAAGATAGAAAGGGCTGGGGAGGGAGATATATCCCTGGTGGTGGGGTCTGACTGTAGGTAGCGGACATAGCAGAGGTTAATGGAGATTAGTGGGTGGCAGGTGAGGACTGGGGGGTTATATTCTTATTGTGGTTGGAGGGGTGGGGGGAAGGCGGAGGTACAGGAAGTGGAGGATATGCGTTGGAGCGCATTGTTAATCACGTGGAAGGGAAATGTGGTCCTTGAAATAGGAAACCTTTCTGGGATGTCCTGGAGTGGAACTGCTTCTCCTGGGAACAGATATGGCAGAGGCGGAGGAATTGGGAGCACAGGATCACGTTTTTATAGTAATATACTCGAGGGAAATCAGGAGAGCAAAAAGGGGACTTGAAATATCTCTAGGAAATAGTTTAAGGAGAATCCAAAGAGATTCTACAAATACATTAAGGATAAAATAATAACCAGACAGAGAATATGATCCCTTAAAGATCAACAAGGCCATCTATGGAACAACAAGAGGTGGGAGAAATACTATGCTATTCTATTCTAGAGAGTTTGAGGAAATAAATAGTGATCACTGGAAAAGTGTCTATATTACAGAGGTGGAAGTACTGGATGTCTTAAACAGTAGCAAGGTGGATATATCCCTGGGACCTGATCAGGTGTATCCCAGAAATTTGTGGAAAGCTAGGAAGGTGATGGCAGTGCCCCTCCCTGAAGTATTTATATCATTGTTTGTGACAGATGAGATGCTGGAAGATGGGTGCCATTATTTAAAAAAAGTGGTAAGGAAAGGCCAGGGAACAAGAGAACAGTCCACCTAACGTCAGTGGTAGGTAAGTTGTTGGAAGGGATTCTGAGGGACAGGATTTACATGTATTTGGAAAGACGAGGATTGATTAGGGATAGCTAACATGGCTTTATGTGTGGGAAATTCTCTCTCTCTAACTTGATTGAGTTTTTTTGAAGATGTGACAAAGATGATTGATGAAGGCAGACTGTGGACGTTGTCTATATGGACACTGAACAATGTTCCACAAAGCAGACTGGTTAGCAAGGTTAGATAACATGAAATGGCAGGAGAACGAGCCATTTGGATACAAAACTGGCTTGAAGGTAGGAGGCAGAGGGTGGTGATGGAGGGTTGCTTTGCGGACTGGAGGCCTGTGAGCAGCATTGTCCTGCAGGAATGGATATTGGGTCCTTAAATAAATGACTTGGATGTGAATATGAGATATGGCCAGTGGGTTTACAGAAGACACCAAAATTGGAGGTGTAGTGGACAATGAAGAAGTGGACAAGTTCAGAATGCAACAGTATCTTGACCAGATGGGCCATTGGAGCGAGGAATGGCAGACTGGGTTCAATTTTGACAAATGTAAGCTGTTGGATTTTGGAAAGGCAAATCAGAGCAGGACTTGTACACTTAATGGTAAAGTCCTTGGGAATGTTGCTGAACATAGAGACCATGGAGTGCAGGTTCATTGTTCCTTGAAAGGAGAGTCGCAGGTAGGCAGACTAGTGAAGATGGGGTTTGGTATGCTTATATTTATTGGTCAATGCATTGAGTACAGAAGCTGGGACGTCGAATTGTGGTTGGACAGGACATGGATTAAGCCATTTCAGGAATTCTGTTTTAAGTTCGAAATTCCCTGTTCTGGAAAGGATGTTGTGAATCTTGAAAGAGTTCAGACAAGATTTACAAAGACTTTGCTAGGGTTGGAGGATTTGGACTACAGGGAGAGGCTGAATAGGCCAGAGTTAATTTCCCTGGAGAGTCAAAGACTGGGAGGTGACTTCATGGAGATTTACAAAATCATGAAGGGCATGGATAAGGTGAACAGCCAGGGTCCTTTCCCCCCAGTTAGGTGGGATCAAAATAAGATCACATGGGCTTAGGTTGAGAGGGCAAAGATTAAAAACGGATCTAAGGGGCAAAGCTTTCAAGCTGTGTGTGGTGCATGTGTGGAATGAGCTGCCAGATGAAATAGTGGAAGCCGATACAATTACAACATTTGAAAGGCATCCGATTGGGTACATGAATAGGAAGAGTTTCCAATGATACGGACCAATAGCTGGCAAATGGGGCTCCATTTGTTGAGGATTCCTATTTGGCATGGACAAATTGGACCAAAGGTCTGTTTCTGTGCTGTACATCTCTATGACACTAATAAATTAAAATAAGATGTGTTCCTCTTTTGTGGAGAGCTAGCAGAAGCACAGATAATTGTCCTTGAAGCTGAGAAGGTTAAGCAGTGATTTTGACCAAGTGCAAATTTGTTTCTAGGATATCTAATCTGCAGAGAGAGTGGAAATGTTAACAATGTCACAATTTTAGTAACTATTTTCAGGTAATTGGCAAATAATGTGAACATTATTTTATTCAGTAAGTTCTGAGTATCTGGGACAGTCTGAATGGCAGCTGGACACAGACTCAGCAGTTATTCATAAACAGATATGGAATTTTACTTTTTAAGGGAAGATTTGCGGGGCTATGGGCAAATGGGAAGGGAATTGGGACAGATTTGCAGCATCTCCAGAGGGAGAGAGTACATCCCAAATGGGCTGAATAGCCCCAACCCCTGTGCTCTGTGATACTGCCCCATTGACTGTGAATATTGAAGCTCATCCCAGGGCAGAGAGAGGGAGGATCCCACCACTCACCTCACAATGGGCCCCGATGATTGATGTCAGCACAGGCCAATAGGGGGCAGAGGGCCGTACTGGAGGACCAGGTCGTACCAGTTTGTCTTCCAACCAATCGGAGTGAATGAGGGCATCCTCAAGGCTGGAACTAAAGAAAGGCACATATCGCAGAGATTTGAGAAACTGGAGGACATGAGATAGGGAGCATTCTGTGGCTGGTGAGGAATTGTATAAATAAGGAAGAGTTGTGAGGCTGGATGAAGTGGCAGTGAACGGGAGAGTTGAGGATGGAGGAATTTAGAGTTAGTGAGGATTAGAGTCATAATGTTATACAGCAAGGAAACAGGCCCTGTGGTCCAACCAGTCCATGCCAACCATAATTGCAAACTGAACTAATTGTACCTGCCTCCGCTTAGTCCACATCCATCCAAATGTTTCCTATTTATGCACTTATCTGAATGTCTTTTAAATATTGTAATTGTATTCACAGCTACCACTTCCTCTGGAAGTTCATTCCACACATATATTTTTTTTTTAAAAACCCTAATGTCTTTTCTCAAATCTTTCTCGTTTCTTCTCAAAATGAATGCACCCGAGATTTGAATCCCCCTCTCCCTCGTCCATTCACCTTATCTACACTCTTTCTGATTTTATAAACCTCTACTAAGGTCACCCCTCAACCTCCTGCACTCCAGTGAAAAAAATCCCAGCCTATCCAGCCTCTCCTGAGAACACAATCCCTCCATTCATGGCAAAATGCAGGTAAATCTCTCCTAAACCTGCTCCAATTTAATAATATCCTTCCTATAACAGCACAACCAGAACTGGACAGAGTAATCCAGAAGAGGCCTCTCCAACATCCTGTACATTCTCAACATAACGTCCCAACTCCTGTACTCAAAGGTCTGAACAATGGAGGTAAGTGTGCTAAGCACCTTAACCACCCTGTCTACATGTAACACAAACTTCAAAGACGATAACCCCTCGGTCTCTTTGTTCCCATATCACTACTCAAGGCCCTACTTTTATTGAGTATAAGTACTACCCTTGTTTTATTGTCAGGATATTTTGCATTTATTCCAATCCAAAAATCCTCTGAGTATAAAAGCAGTAGGAGTATAATTAAGAGGGAAATCAGGAGGCAAAAAAGGGACATGAGATAGCTTTGGAAAATAGGTTAAGGATAATCCAAAGAGCTTTTATAAATACATGAGGAGCAAAAGGCTAACTAGGGAGAAAATAGAGACCCTCAAAGATCAGCAAGGCAGCCATTGTGTGGAGCTGCAGGCGATGGGCGAGATAGGAAACAAGTATTTTGCATTAGTGTTTACTGTGAAGTACATGGGACATATAGAATGTGGGGAAATAAATGGTGACATCTTGGAAAATGTCCATATTACAGAGGAGGAGAAGGTGCTCAATGAGTGGCTAAGGAGCTGGTGCAGGGGAAAAGGATTCACGTTTTTTGGATCATTGTGATCTCCTCTGGAGTACAGTTGACCTGCATAAGAAGGATGGATTATACCTGAATTGAAAGGTGTCTAATATCTAGGCAGAGAGACTTGCTGGTGATACTCGGGAGGCATTAAACCAGTGAGGGAGTGGGTGTAAACCCAAGAAGATAGTGAGGAAAGAGATATGTCTGAGGTTGGTACAGTTCAGAAGTCAAATAGTCAAGGCAGGCAAGGGCAAGGCACAGAATGAAGTCGGACTGAGCAGTTGCACTGTATTTACTTCAACAGAAGAGGCCTGACAGGGAAGGCAGAGGAGCTCAGGGTATGGTTTTGAACATGGCACTGGGATATTATAGCAATTACAGAGGCATCACTCAGGGATGGATAGGACTGGCAGCTTAATGTTCCAGGGTATAGATGCTATAGGAAGAATAGAAAGGGGGACAAGAGAGGAAGGGGAATGGCATTTTTGATTCGGGATAACATTATGTTTTTGCTTAGGGAGGATATTCCTGGGAGTACGCCCAGTGAAGTTATTTAGGTGGAACTGGGAAATAAGAAAGGGATAATCACCTTATTGGGGATTTCTGCATGGATTTCGTCCGGGTGCTCTGGTTTCCTCCCACAGTCCAAAGATGTGCAGGTTGGGTGGATTGTCCAGACTGAATTGCCCATAATGTTCAGGGATGTGTAGGTTGGCTGGACCTGAGAAGTGCAATGTTATAGGAGGAGGTTAGGAGGCTTTCCAGATCAGTATTAATATGATGGGCTGAATGGCCTGCTTCCACACTGTTGGGAGTCTCTGATAATTCTACTAGTTTTAAAGTAGTTACAGAAAATAATATACCAGATCTAAAAGTTAAGGTTCTGAATTGGACAAAGGCCAATTTTGATGGCACAAGGCAAAAACTTTCATCTGGCCCCTCAAGCCTGCTCTGCCATTCAATAAGATCAGGGCTGAGCTTCTCATGGCCTCCGCTCCACTTTCCTGATCTCTCACCATAACCTTTAATTCCTTTCCTGTTCACAAATCTACATTTTGCCTTGAAGGCATTCAAGTTGATAATGTCAAATGCTGCCCTCGGCAGGGAATTCCACAGATTCACAACCCTTTAGCTGAAGAACCTCCTCCTGAACTCAGTTCTAAATCTGCTCTCCCTTATTTTGAGGTAATGCTCTGTAGTTTGACCCACCCCCAGTGGAAATAGCCTCCCTGCTTCTGTCTTATCTACTCCCTTCATAATTTTATTGTTTCCTAAGGTGGGCAGCCGGGGTTCTTTTTCCTGAGGTTAAGTGGGTCCAAAACTAGAGCACATGGTTAAGAGGGCAACGATTTAAAAGGAATCTAAGGGCAATGTTTTCAAGCTGAGTGTGGTGTGTGTATGGAATGAGCTGCCAGATGAAGTAGTGGAGGCTGATAAAATCACAACATTTAAAAGGCATCCGATTGGGTACGTGAATAGTAAGGGTTTGATAGATACAGGCCAATAGCTGGCAAATGGGACTCCAGTAGTTTAGGATTCCTAGTTAGTATGGATGAATTGGACCGAAGTTCTGTTTCTGTGCTGTACATGTTTATGACGTTAATAAACTAAGATGTGTTCCTCTTTTGTGGAGAGCAAGCTGAAGCACAGATAATTGTCCTTGGAGCTGAGAAGGTGAAGCTGTGATTTTTGGCCTGGTGCAGATTTGGTTCCAAGATATTGAATTTGCGGAGAGAGAGGAATTGTTAACACTGTCGCAACGTTTAGTAACTATTTTCAAGTAATTGGCAAATAATACAAAGTGAAAATGTGAATATTATTGTCTTCAGTAAGTTCTGAGCATCTGGAACAGTCTGAACGACACAGATTCAGTAGGTATTCTGAAACAGACTTGGAATTTTAATTTTTAAAGAAAGATTTGGGTGGATGTGGGCAAATAGGAGGGGAATTGGGACAGGTTTTCAGCATCTCCAGAGGGAGAGAGTACAGACCCTGTGCTCTCTGATACTGCCCCATTCACTGTGAATGATGAAGCTCATCCCAGGGCAGAGAGAGGGATGAGCCCTCCACTCTCATCACAATGGGGCCCGGCTGATTGACGGCAGTTCCAGACCAATGGGAGGAGAGTCTGTGTGGTCCTACAGCCAATGGGAGTGAATTAGGGGTGTGGCCAGCAAGATGACACATGTCCATGAGCTGTGCAGGTGCAGTGTCACTGTTTGGGGTTGGGAGAGACAGCAGAGACTGGGACAGAGGCTGTTGGACCTGAATTACAAACTCCCGGTAAATTAAAGCCAAAAGAACCGCGGAAGATGTCAATCAGAAACAACAACCAGGAGATTCTGGAAAAGCTCAGCAGGTCTGGCAGCATCTGTGAAGAGCAATCAGTGTTAATGTTTCAGATCCGGTGTCCCTTCCTCCGAACTGATACTGAGAGAAAAAATGTTGGTTTATATGCAGAGGGTAGGGTTTAGGGGAGGATGTAAGGAGTAAAGGAAAGGTGGGGATAAAGCGAGAAGAAGGGTTGGATAAAGGAGTCGATAACGATCTGGCTGGGGGAGGGCGACTAGCTATTAATGGAGACTGTTAGTGGCTAACCTTAGGTAGTGTGTAATGACAGGCTGTGAGAACAAGGCCTGGTGTGTGGGGTCGGGGACTAGGACATGGGATTGCTAAACTATGGTTAGTCAGTAACTGTCTCCGTTGTAAGCTGTTCCCCACAGACATCACTCTATGATCAGAGCTGAAGATGGGTGGCATGGTGGCACAGTGATTAGCACTGCTGCCTCACAGTGCCAGAGACCCGGGTTCTATTCCCGCCTCAGGCAACTGTTTGTGTGGAGTTTGCACATTCTCCCCGTATCTGCGTGGGTTCTCTCCCACAGTCCAAAAATGTGCGGGTTAGGTGAATTGGCCATGCTAAATTGCCGTAGTGTTAGATGTAGGGGAATGGGTCTGTGTGGGTTGGTCTTTAGACGGTTTGTCTAAGTAATCTAATCTAAAAAATATCCTTCCTAACCCCCTCTGAACTCCTCAATGATGTATCTTAAAGTTGTTCTCTTTAATCAACGTTTCCAGCATTCGTGAAACACTTTAGGAGAATTGTCAGTGTGAAAGGCTCCATACAATGCAGGAAGTTGTTGTTAATGTCTGACATTAGGAGAAACAGGAATGAACCCTCTCTCTTTTCCCTGATGAACAGCAGCAAAAGCAGGACGCACTGAGCATGCTCCAGCCCACAATGGGCCTCTGATGATTGATCTCAGCGCAGGACCAATAAGATGGATGGATCTGGAGGACCAGGAGTGCCGGTTGGTCCTCCAACCAATCTGAGTGAATGAGGGGCGTGGCTATACTCAACCACGTGATAAGCTTCACTGGCAGCACAGTGTTGTTGGGACCAAGCCATTGGAAATGTGTGAAGGTGCAGGACACGGTTAAGGAAAGACCTATTGACCAGGAAGGGAAGGAAATTTTAATGGAATGGGCTGAGACATTTTACAGAACTTAGTGTACATCGGAAAACACAAATTTGAAAATCCCAGGCCCGTGTTTGTGGCAAACCAAAAAATGGTGAAAGGTGTGAGTGATTACCGCCATCTTTATTGGGGGCAGTGATGCACGGGACACGTGTGTGGCCGTCGACTTTGTGAGGGGCAAGCTGCAGGGGGACGCATGCACAGCCTTCCCTGGCAGGGAGTGATAGGGCAGGATTTACACAGTGTCAGAGTCAGGATGTTTTCAATGTCAAAGTGTAATGCTGGAAAAGCAAAGCAGGTCAGGCAGCAGCCGATCGGTGGGAAGGAAGATGGACATGTAGGCCAGTGCTGAGTTGGAAGGCTGGATCTGGGATAAGGTGGGGGGAGTGGAAATGAGGAAACTGGTGAAATCCACATTGACCCCATGTGGTTGGAGGATCTGAACACAGAAGATGAGGCGTTCTTCGTCCAGGCATCAGATGCCTGGCATTTGGCGGTGGAGGCGGCCCAGGACCTGCATGTCCTTGGTGAAGCAGAAAGGGGAGTTACAGTATTTGGACACAGGGTGTTTGGCTTGTTTAGTGTTTCAATGTGCTGCTATCTAAATGGACTAAATTTTCCACAGTACCTTTGCCAGTGAATAATTCTTTTTTTCAACAAGAGTGCATTTTCCTTCCATTTCTGACCATCAAATTCTGTAACATTTTCATTCCCTGTAATGCATTTAGCACTCCCTGAAATATCAACTATGTGTTTCTCTCTCCACAGACGCCAGTGATGAATGCTAAAGCCCCATTGCCTGTGGAGAGGGTGATGTTTGACTTCCTTGTACAGATGCAGTTCGTGTGGTGAAGGTGCTCCCACAATGTTACAGATTATTCACTCAGCGACAGTGAAGAGCTGACAATGTGTGTGCAAATCAACAACAGTTTGTATTTTTATCATTTTTATAATTTCACAGAAATTGAGAATTTCTGACATAAGGCCACAGATGGGGATATTAGGTCAGGTGATCAAAAGTATTGCCAAATAAGCAGGTTTTCAGGAATACCTTAAAGGTGAAAGCAGGTCTGAGAGGGTCAGGGTGCGAATTCCAGACAGTGTTGCCTTGACCATGCCGAAACAGCCAGACAGGTGAAGCAATGAATAAATGCATCTTTGGGAGTCTGAAAGAAAATGAGTTGTCGAGGTCTCACAGATTGTGTGGTGCAGGGAGACAGGGATATTCACAGCCAGGATTTACATCAAGGGAGAGAATTTTAAATTGCTTGTAAATTGGAGCCTTTTGATGAATCAACAAGTTTTGGTACAAGTGAGCACTTGGGCAGTAGGGTTTTAGATATTCTTGAGATTATATGTAAGTTGAATGTGGGAGGCTGGCCAGGAGTGTGTTTGGATAACGAAGTCTGGAGATAACACAAGGATGGATGAATATTTCAATAAATGAGCCGAGACGAGGGTGGAGTTGGGTGATGTCACTGATATAGAAATAGCAGTTTTGGAGTCTGGCTCCTCCTCATCACTCCCCCTCACCAATTCACAAATACTGTTCCTTGCTCTTGTGAATTTTCTGGTTATTTCCTTCTCTCCAATTCTGCTAAGAACTAATATTTGACCTCAAGGTTGTTGGAAAATCCTGCCCCATCTCCACTCTCCCTTTCCTTTCTGAATTCCTCATATGTGGTGTCTATCTTTGTTCCCTCCTGTATCTCCCCTATATACTGCCAGGAGGTGACATCGTATTGGTTTTACATGTACACTGACAATGCCCAGCTCTCTCTCCCCATCATCCCTCTCCATTGCTCCACTGTTACTCATTCATCAAACTGCTTACCACATGCCTACAACTCGATTGGCTGCAATTTCCTCCAATGAAACACTGCAATGATTAAACCTATTTCAGTTGCTATTACAAATTCCTTTCCCTTACTGCTGAGCCCCTCCCTCTCACTGGGAAATGCCTGAGGCAGAACTACACTCTTCACAATATTGCTCTCATATTCTGACCCCAAGGTGATCTTCTGAACAGACATCTACACAATCACAAACACCAGGAATTCCAATCTCGAAAATGTTGCATTTCTCCACCTCACCCCAGCTCCATTGCTACTGAAACCCCTTACCCATGTCTGTGTTGCATTAAAGTTGACGAATCTAAAACAGAACTCTTGATTCTGCAACTGACCCAGAATCTGGTTCTTGGTTCCCTCATGATGGGACACATCCTCTCAGTATTTACCCTGTCGTACTCCTTAATAAGCCGCTATGTTTCAAAAAGATCCCCTCTCATTCTCCGCCAAATCCAGTGAGTCGAGTCCCAACTTCTTCAGCCTTTTCTTAAAAGAGAGTCCCTGCAAACCAGGGATCATCCCAGTCAATCTTCTCTAAATGTCTCCGATGAAGTGATATATTTCCTTAAATAAAGGGACCAAAACTTCTCTCATTACTCCATATGTGGTCTCACTCGCAGTTTATAAAGTGGCTCTCAGGTATATACTCCAAACTCTTATACTGCAAATCCCTTCAAACAAGGAACAACGTTTCATCTCCCTTCCTGATGACCTGTTGTAACTGTGTGCTAGCTTTCTGTGTTTCCTGCGCAATTACCCCTGGTCCCTTTGTGGTGCAGCTTTCTACAGTCTCCACCATTTAAATAGTCCTCTGTTCTTTTAGTATCCCTTCCAAAATGAACAAATTCACATTATCCCAAGTTATGTTCCATTTGCCAATTTGTTGTCCACTTCTCCAACGAATCCCTCTCTGTAAACAGTTAATAATCCTTTTGGAAGTTTACTGTTCTGCATTTTCTAGGAGATTCCCCCCTCATTCTTCTAAACCTTTCCAGGGAGCACCAGACAGTGGGAAGCATGCTGAGACTCTTTGGAGTGATTCGGAGGATCTTGCTGCCCATTGGTCAGAATGGAGACAACTTGCCCATCAAGCTGCATGAGACTTTCACTCCCCATGTCTTATTTATGAGGCACAGTAGCAGCATGGAAGGAAAGAAAAGGAAGCAAATCCTGCTCTCCGCATCTCACTGACTCTTGGAACATGAGGATAATGAAGCTGGAGGGACTCTGTCCCATGTGTCAAAGATCTGCCCTGTTCAGTCACATGAAGTCCCAAGTTGGAAACTCATAGAAACCCACATAGATTTCCCCCTGAACTAACTGCTGGTCTCCACAAGGGGTAATTTGCACAGTCATCCTGGACCAGGAGGAGGGGATGGTGTGAGTTTCTAACCTGACCTGACAGTGACGGATTTTATAAACTTGTATATCAGGATACTACAGGTGGATATTCAGATGGGAATCTCAGTAATGATAACGCCAAACTCTGATTGAATTACTCCCTTCATCAGGACCTGGATATTTGCACTGTCTGTGAGTATTTTGTTCCAGCTCAATTCCATTTTCTGCATAAAACTTCTCCTTTGTAGTGGGTCAAACTACAGGAGACCCATCTACCTTTAGGCTGTTATCTTTCCCAACATTACCTCTTTACTGAGAATGATTGCTTCTGTATCCTCATCTGCCATTGCCTCCATAGGCCTGCGACAATGAGAGTACATAGACAGTATGTTCCTGTTAAGGCCAAGGCTGGTAGGTGTAAAGAATGCTGCCTGACAAAAGAAATTGAGGTCCTGGTCCAGAAAATGAAGGAGGGATATGGCAGGTACAGAGAGCTGTTTTGTGTGAATCCCTAGAGGAGTAAAGGGACAGTAGGAGTGTACTCGAGGTAAACCAGGAGGGCAAAAAGGGGACATGAGATAGCTTTCGGAAATAGGTTTAAGGAGAATCCAAAGTGATTTACAAATACACTAAGGACAAACGAGTAACCAGGCAGAGAATATGTACCCGCAAAAATCATCAAGGCTGTCTGTGGAACCGCAGGAGGTGAGAGCGATTCTGTATGAGCGGAGAGGTTTTACAAACAAAATGTGCACGTCGGAAAACACAAATTTGAACGTCCCAATATCGTGTTTTCAGTAAACGGGGAATTGCCTCAGTGTGGCTGCAGGCATGAGTGCGCGCCGCCATCTTTATTTGGGGCAAATATTCAATGGACATGTGCGGAGCCGCCAGCTTTGTAGGGGGCAAGGTGCAGCCAGGCGCATGTTCAGCATTTCTCTGGTACAGAGTCATTGGGCAGGATTTACACTGAGCACATTCAAACTCAGAGAAATGGATGTTTATTTCTGGATTTGTTTCGCCATTCATTTAAATGATTTGGTATCGTAAATGAGTTTGCAGGTCATACAAAATTGGAGGTCTTGTGGATAATGAAGAAGGTTACCTCAGATTACAATGAGATATTGATCAGATGGGGTTTAATTTAGATAAATATGAGGTGCTGCAGTTTGGAAAAGCAAATCAGGGCAGGACTTATACACTGAATGGCCAGGCCCTGGAGACGTTTGCAGAACAAAGAGACCTTGGAGTGCAGGTTCATAGTCCTTGCAAGTCAAGTTGCAGGTAGATAGGATGATGAAGAAGGTGTTCAGTATATTTTCCTTTATTGGTTCGAGCATTGAGTATAGGATGTGGGAGGTCATGTTGCTGTACAGGACAATCGTTAGGCCACTTTTAGAATATTGTGTGCAGTTCTGGCCTGCCTCCTATCAGAAGGGTGCTGTTAAACTTGAAAGGTTTCAAAAAAGAATTACAAGGATGTTGTTAGGGTTGGAGGATTTGAGCTACAGGATGAAGCATAAAAGGCTTGGGATGTTTTCCCTGGAGTGCCATAGGCTGAGTGGTGATGTTATGGAGGTTTATACAATCATGAGGGGCATGAATAGAGTAAATGAACAAGGTGTTTTCCCTGGAGTAGGAGTGTCTAGAAGTAGAGGGCATTTAGGGTGAACGGAGAAAATTTCAAAGGGGCCTAAAGGACAACTCTTTCATGCAGTGGGCGGAATGAATGCCAGAGGAAGTGGTGGAGGCTAGTACAATTAAAACATGTTAAAGGCATCTAAATAGACACATGATATGATTAGGAAGCATTTACAGGGATATGGGCCAAGTGCTGGCAAATGGGAATAAATTAGGTTTGGATACCTGGTTGGCGTGAATGAGTTAGACCGAAGGGTCTGTGTTGGTGCTATACATCTCTATGACTGTGGGATCATAACAGCTTACACTGCTCTGCTTCATCTCTGGGCTCCCTCATGACCACTTTGTCAATATCTAGCTTCCTCAGTCTGAAACAATGGGTGTATATTTGGTCTGTTTAGTATTTTACTATTACTTTTACAGACATTTTTGTTTGTTAATTTTTCACTGCCGCCCAGCCCCTGACCATGTGCTGCTTATTAATTTTTTTCTGGAAAATCTTTGACAGTCAAGAATTCTTTTTTCCAATAAGCAAGTGCATTTTCCTTCCATTTCTAACTATCAAATTCTGCACCATTTTCATTCCCTGTAATCCGTTTTGCACTCTCTGAAACATCAACTGTGTTTCTCCTTCCACAGATACCAGTGATTAATGCCAAATCCCTGTTGCCTGTGGAGAGGGTGATGTTTGACTTTCTTGTACAGCTGCAGTTTGTGTGGTGAAGGTGATCCTACAATGTGGTTGGGTAAGAGACATTACAGAGTATTCATTACAGCAACAATAAAGATCTGAAGATAATGTCCAATTAAAGAACAGTTTGTAGTTTTGTTATCCTGCTTATAATTTCACAAAAATATTATTGGGAACTTTAGACATAAGGCCAGAGAAGGATGATATTAGGTCAGGTGACCAAAAGCATTGCCAAATAAGCAGGTTTTGAGGAATGTCTAAAGGAGGAAAGCAGATCTGTGAGGTTTTAGCTGTGAATTTCAGACCTTTTTGCTTTGGCAACTGTAAAAGCAGCCACACAGGTGAGGTAATGAACTAACAGATCGTTGGGAGTCTCGAACAGAATGGGTTGTTGAGGTCTCAAAGGGTGTGAGATGCAGCGAGCTCGGGATGATCACAACCAGGAATTGAATCAAGGGTGAGAATTATAAATTGATGGATGTGGGCCGGATGCTGGCAGGTGAGACTAGATTGGATTGGGATATCTGGTCGGCATGGACGGGTTGGATTGAAGGGTCTGTTTCCATGCTGTACATCTCTGTGGCTCTATGTTGTTGATTATGAATAGGAGCCTTTTGATGGATCGACAAGTTTTGGTACGATGGAGTACTTGGGCAGCAGAGATATAGTGTTTCTTGAGATTACAGGGAGGTTGAATGTGGGCAGCTGGCCAGGAGTGTGTTTGGATAATGAAGTCTGGAGATAACACAAGGTGGATGAGAGTATATGAGCTGATACAAGGGTAGAATCAGCTAGAAATAGTGATCTTGGAGTGGGACTGAGTTATCACACTCACCTCACCTCTCGGATTCAGCTGGTTGCCAGATTGTGAATCAGGGCGGTAACACCATCGGGAGCTGAGTGGCCCTGGTGGAGCCTAAAGTGAGTGTCGCTCAGTTGACTGTTGCTGAGCAGCTGCTGCTTGGTAGCCCTGTAGATGACATTTTCCATCACTTTACTGCTGATCGAGTGTGGACTGACAGAGGGAAATTGCCTCGGTTGGATTGCCCTGTGTTTTTGTGTTGAACATCCCTGGGCAATGTTCCACATTGTCGGTAGATGCCAGTGCTGGAGCGGTACGTGGCTTGGTGGGTGGCAATTTCTGGAGCACAAGCCATCAGTATTATTGCCAAAATATAGCCTTTGCACTACTTAACCATTTCTTGATGTTATTGAAACTCAAGCTAACTGGCTTAAAACTCACATCTGTGATGTTGGAAACCACTGGAGAAGGCTGAGATGGATCATCCCACTTTGCACTTCTGACTGAAGATTGCTGCAAATGATGTCATCTTATCTGGTGCATGGATGTGTGAGGCCTCTCCATCAGTAAGGATGGGGATATCTGTGATGCTTCCTCCAGTGAGTTGTTTAATTGTCCATCACCGTTCACAACTGGATGTGGGAGAACTGCAGAGCTCCGATCTGTTCCATTGGATGTCGGATCGTTTAGCTCTGTTGCTTGCTGCTGATGCTGTTTGATGCAGATGGTCCTGTTTGGTAGCTTCACCAGGTTGGCACTTCATTTTTAGGTCTGCCTGGTGCTGCTCATGGCATGCCCTCCTTTCCTGTCCATTGTGATGGGTGAGTGCAGGATTTACAAACCCATGAGATTACAGATTGCGCTGGAGTACAGTTCTGCTGCTGTTGATGTCCCACAGTGCCTCAGAGATACCCAATTTGAGATCCTACATCTCTTCAAAGTCTGTCCCAATTAGAACGGTGATAGTGTCACTCAACACGATGGAGGTTTTTCTCAACTTTAAGGCAAGACTTTGTCTCCAAAAGGAATGTGTGATGGTCGATCGTACTGATACTGTCATGGACAGATGTATCTGCCGCTGCTCAATTAATAACAATGAGATCAAGTATGTTTTTCCCTCTTGGTTCCCTCACCACCCGCTGCAGACTCAGTTGAGCAGCTATGTCCATCAGGACATGACCAGCTCAGTCAGTAATTCTGTTGCAGAGCTAGTCCCGATTGTGGACATTGAAATCCTGTACCCAGAGTACGTTTGACACCATTTTACTTCCTCAGTGCTTCCTCCAAATGTTGTTCAACATGAAGGAGAAGTGATCCATCAGCCAAGGGAGGACAGGACGTGGTAATCAGCAGGAGCCATGAGATTTCCTGGTGTTCGGAGTCAATGCTGAGTACTCCAAGGGCAAATCCTCCCTGTCTGTGCCACGACCTCTGCCTGGTCTGTCCTGCTGGTGGGGCAGGACATATCCAGAGATTTCAGGAGAAAGTGAAGACTGCGGATGCTGGAGATCAGAGTCAAGAGTCTGGTGCTGGAAAAGCACAGCAGGTCAGGCTGATGAAGGGCTTAGGCTCCAAACATCGATTCTCCTGCTCCTCAGGTGCTGCCTGACCTGTTGTGCTTTTCCATCACCAGAATCTCAATATCTTGGGATGGTGATGGTGGTGTCTGGTCATTGTCTGTAAGGATTGATTTCATGAGTATGACTATGTCAGGCTGTTCCTTGATTGGTCTGTGAGACAGCTCTGCACATTTTGGCACCAAAATCCAGATGTTAGTCTGGATGACGTTGCACCATCGAGAGGGCTGATTCTGTGGTTGTATTAAATTGTGCCTTCTTAGCTGCCGAGTGGTCCATGCAGTTTCATTCCTTTGTTGAGACTTTGCTGTGACTAATATAGTGAGTAGCTGGCTGGGCCACTGTCAGGTTGGCAGGTTTTTTTTCCGCCATTGACAATGATTCCATGGAGATCAGGAGATTCCTAATTCCAGGTATTTTTTCTTGAATTCAGATTCCACATCTGCCAAGGTGGGATTCGAACCAGGACTTCAGTCGTTTGTTTTAATATTTTGGATAAAATTTAAACGCATTACGTTTGTTCACTCACTTTAAATATCACTTACCCAGGTTTTGTTTCTTTGTGAAACACTATTCATCATCCTGTCTCCTCCATCCTTCGCTACAACAAGAGTTTGGAGTACATGGAGTTTCTCTGTCACTAAGACTGAGATAATCCGATCTGCTGCTTTCCTCCCCCCTCCCCCCTCCCCCCTCCCCCCTCCCCCCCTCCCCCTCCCCCCTCCCCCCTCCCCCCTCCCCCCTCCTCCTTCCTCCCTCGCTCCCTCGCTCCCTCCCCCCTCCTCCCTCCTCCCTCGCTCCCTCGCTCCCTCGCTCCCTCGCTCCCTCGCTCCCTCGCTCCCTCGCTCCCTCCTCCCACTAGCCCACTGAGTCAAACTGCCTCACGTGGTGTTCCCGGTTTTTGTCCAAACCTACATCTTTCTCCAATCTCATCTCATGTCAAGCCTTATCAGAGCTCATCTTGACCCTTTACCCTAATCTTACTAAATCATAGACTTTCCAACTCTCTTTTCTCCTCCTCTTCATCAGTCCCCCTCACCGATTCACAGACATTGTTCCTTGTTCTGTCTTTTCTGGTTATGTGTTCTCTCCCATTCTGTGAAAAACTGACATTTGACCTCATTTTTTTGGAAAATCCTGCTCCATCTCCACTCTCCCTTTCCTTTCTGAATTCCTTGCATTTGGTGTCCCTCATGGATCTATCCTTGCTCTCTCCTGTATCTCACCTACGTACTGCCAGGAGGTGACATTGTGTAAAAGCACCATGTTAGGTTTCACATGTACGCTGACAATGCCCAGATCTCCCTCCCCATCATCCCTCTCCATTATTCCACTGTTACTCAGTTATCAAACTGCTTACCACTTTTCCACTACTCGATTAGGTGCAGTTTCCTCCAATGAAACATTGCAGTGGTTAAACCCGTTGCCTGACAAATTCCTTTCCCTTACTGCTGAGCCTCTCTCTCTCTCACTGGGAACTATGCAGCAGAACTACACTCTTCACAGTATTGCAGTTATATCTGACGCGAAGCTGACCTTCTGATCAGATATCTACACATCCCAAACACCAGGAATTCCAATCTCTTAAACGTTGATTGTCTCCTCCTCACCCCAGCTCCATTGCTACTGAAACCCCTTACCCGTGTCAGTGTTGCCTTAAACTTGACGAATCCGAAACAGAACCCTTGATTCTGTGACTGACTCAGAATCTGGTTTCAAACTCCCCCCTCAGTATTTACACTCAGATACATCAGTATTTATTCTGTCAAACCCCTTAAGAATCTGGCGGTCTGGTCTGATTGTAGCTGGTGGAAATGGCAGAGGATGATGTGTAGTATCTGGGTGGAAGGTAAGGACTTGGGGGGGGGGGGAGGTGTTCTATCCTTGTTGCAGTTGGAGGTGTGGGTTTCAAAGGCAGAGGTGCGGGAAGTGGAGGAGATATAATGGATGGTAGTGACACAAGGGAGGGGAAATTGCAGTCCTTGAAATACGGGGCCATTTTGTATGTTCTGGCCTCACTGGAACACGGCAGTCAGCATGAGACAGAGATGTTGGCCAGGGAACAGGCTTGTGTGTTAAAGTGGCTGGCAGCTGGAAGCTCGGAGTCTGTTTTTGCAACAGAACATAGATCATCAGTCGCCATTTCCACCACCTCCACGGAGATGCTGCCAGACACAGGTTCCTGTCCCCTCCATTAACAGCTATGCACCCTCCTAGCCAGATCATAATCCACTCCTTTGTCTTTCCAAATGTTCCATTCTCTCTTTGGGTTCTGTCCCTGCCGATGATTTCCTCTTTAACCCCTATCTCCTGCAGTACAAAGATCTGCAGGTTAGTTGAATTGGGGGTAAGGTACAGTGAGGCGCATGTGCATGTCCCCTTCTGAGGATTGTGGGGGGGTGGCGGTGTGCCATTTGAAGAGAGGCATTTACACATCAAGTACATACCAAGAAAAAAGTATGTCTTTATATTCTTCCTGTACTGACTGTGAGTTTTGTTTTGTGAATTCATTTCATAGGATATTAAATCAGAATAATTGAGGCTGGGATCTCAAAAGCAGTTTTTACAGTCAATGGAGTCATCGGGAACTGAATATCATTGGCATATAACTGTGGAAGGAGAAATGTTTGTCTGTTCTGTTTGTGGGAAGATATCTCCAATATTTTTGTTAAGCAGAAAGATGTACAAATTTGTGGTTGGATCACCCTTTGGGTGTGTGCTCTGTTCTGGGCCCTGCAGCTGAGGAAGGAGATATTGGCCTGCGAGGGAGCACAGATTTATCCAAATTACACCTCGTCTCTTTGTAAGTACTCTCAGATTTAGACCCAATCACCCACTTCATGCTGTTAACCTGTAAACTTCAATTACCTGCAAACTTCCCATTAAAAATCCTTTTGGACTCAAATTCCAGTACCTTTTCAGGTGGAATGTTCCAGCTTCTGACAACTGTCTGTTCATCCAGAAACTGCTGAGGTCCATGTTGACTCTGGGGTTACAAAGGGCTGAATTGAAAGATGAGGTGCTGTCCCTGAGCTCCCATTGAGATGCATTCGAACAGTACAGGAGGCTGAGGGCAGTGTAGGTATGAGCAGACGATGAAAATGACAGGGCTGTAACTGTGAGGGCTGCTTGGCTCAATGAGAGTGTTCTGGAGTTGGGTGTAAACAGACTGATGTGAGACGGGGAGAAGGTGAAGCTGAAACTCAGTTTCAGTTCAGGCCGTTCAGAAATTCACATGGTCCCAATGTGAACAGCCAGTTTTTAAGTGATACCTGCGGAGTATTTGTTAACAGTTTTTAAAATATTTTTCCTGAGGGCAGTTGAGAGTCACAAGTTGGCCAGATCAGGTGAGGATGACCGTTTCCTTCCCAGCAGGATATTATTGAACCAGGTGGGTTTTTAACAATCGACAATAGTTTCATGGTCATCATTCGCCTTTTCATTCTAGATTGTATTCAATTCCGATGCCACCATCAGCCATGTTGGGATTCTATCCCTAATCCTCGGAACATTGCACATGTCACTCATCTGGCAGGAATACCATTAAGCCATTGCCTCCCTTTTAGCAATGTTTAAAAGAAAGTTCCATCATTCTAAGTGTACAATGTGAGATAAAATACTGCAACGTCCATGTGTCAGCCTCTCCAAAAGGTCAATCAACAGAAATTTGTTTGGGGGCGAAATATTTCACTTTTTTGGGGGGTTTATTAAACAAAAATGAATCCAAATAAAAATCCCATGCCACGGACATGTAATTTCTGAAGCCGGAGGGGGATTACAGAGACAGGGAGGGATGTGGGGCCAGAGGGGGATTGTTGTCCAAACATCACTGTGGTGTACATGGACTGCAGCATTTCAGGGAGGCGGTTAACCACCACTTTCTCCAAGACAAGTAAGGGTGGCCAATAAATACTGGTCTGGGCAGCAAAGGCAACCCCCAGTGAATAAAACCAAGCAGTGACCTCTGAGTTGACTTGCTGTGAAGTTAAAAACCTCTCTGGAAATGGAGTGGGCAGAGAAGAGAAACAGTGACATTTCACAGCTGCTCTCAGAGAGACCTCGCCCTTGGAAGTACTCAGAGCCGGGGATCGGCTCAGTGAGTTTCAGTCTCTTCAAATATCAATCTTAGTCGGTTGTATTTTATTCAATCTACAATAGTGAGTAAGGTGAGGATTTCTTTTTAAAGTCTTACGGTCTCTTGATTAAATGTTTAAGATATGAACCGTAAGCATTAAGTTATTCTCGGGCAGTATTTTTCGAGCAGTAAGACTGTGCCTTTGTCTTGGTCTGTAGATTGTTAAGGCGGAGAGATGGCCTGTTGTAGAATGGTGTGCTGTTCCTGTCGGGTGGGGGAGATTAGGGAGAGTTTCAATGATCCTGATGATTATGTCTGCAGCAAGTGTGATTGCAAATCCTATTGGAACGCATGGATTGGTGGAGGAGTGATTAAAGGCAGTGAGGAATTGACAGGAGCCGGGGTGTGAGATAGGTGGCAGTCTCAGGAATGCAGGATACTGCAGATACAGTCAGGTAGATGGGTTACCGCCAGGAAAGCTAGGAGGGGTAGGCAGGTACTGCAGGAGTCTCCTGTGGCAATCCCAATCTCAGACAAGTATACTGTTTTGGAAAATGTAGGTGGTAATAGACTTTCAGGGGAATGTAGCACTGACCGCCAAGTTACTGGTACTGAGACTGGCTTCTAACATAATGTGAGGTATATCCAGTTCCCCATGATCGATGGTGATAGGGGACTGTCCAGTCAGGGGCACAGTCTGCCATTTCTGCAGCTGACAGTGAGACATCAGAATGGGGTGGTGCTGCCCTGGTGCCAGTGTCAAGGATGTCTCTGAGGGAGCAGAATAATCTCAAAAGGGAAAATAACCAGTGGGAGGACATTGTACATTGGTACCAATGGCATAGGAAGGGGAAAGCATGGGGTCCTGACGAGCAGGGAGATTTGCTAGTGCCACTCGGGAGGCATTAAACCAGTGAGGGAGTTGGGGTAATCCTAAAGAGATAGTGAGAAAAGAGGTGAGTCTGAGGCTGGTACTGTTCACCAGTCAGACTGTCAAGGCAGGCAAGAGCAAGTCACAGAATGAGGTGCGACGGACTGAGCAGTTGCACTGCATTTATTTCAGTGCAAGAGACCTGACAGGTCAGGCTGGTGGGCTCAGGGTATGGTTTTGAACATAGTACTGGGATATTACAGCAATTACAGAGGCTTCACTCAGGGATGGATAGGACTGGCAGCTTAATGTTCCAGGGTATAGATGCTATAGCAAGTATAGAAAGGGGACAACAGAGCAGGGAGAGAGGTGTTTTTGATTAGGACAACATTATGCTTGGGCTTTGGGAGGATATTCCTGGGAGTACCTCCAGGCAAGTTATTTGGTTGGTACTGAGAAATAAGAAAGGGATGACCATCTTAATGGGATTGTATTATAGACTCTCTCCCAATAGTCAGCGGGGAATTGAGACACAATTTTACCAGGAGACCTCAGTTATCTGTAAGAATAATATGGATACAATGATAAGGGGTTTTAACTTTACCAACATGGCCTCGGAGTGCTGCAGTGTTAAGGGTGTGAATGGAAAGGTGTT
Organism: Chiloscyllium plagiosum; assembly: GCF_037043375.1. NCBI lineage: Eukaryota > Metazoa > Chordata > Chondrichthyes > Orectolobiformes > Hemiscylliidae > Chiloscyllium > Chiloscyllium plagiosum. Next base: position 65,521,992 of record NW_028270176.1, on the reverse strand, counting down.
TGTTCAGTGTGTACGAGAACATTTCAGATTCAGTTTGTAGGACGTACCTACTAGAGAAAGAACAAAACCTGACCTGTTTTCTTTATTCATTCACAGGATGAGGCTGTCACTGGCTCGGCCAGCATTTATTGCTGCGTTTACCCAGAGGGCAGTTAAGAGTCAACCACGTTGCTATAGGTCTGGAGTCCCATGCAGACCAGATCAGGTAAGGATGGCATTTTCCTTCCCTAAAGGTCGTGAGTGAACCACATTGGTTTTTCCAACAATTGACAATGGATTCCTTGTCGTCACTAGATTATTTTTTTCCAGATATTTCTTGAATTCACATTCCAAAATCTGCCGTGATGGGATTCAAACCCGGGTCCCCAGAACTTTATCTGGGTCTCTGGGTTAACTGTCTAGCGAAAATGTCACTCCGTCATCACTGCCACTTCGGAAATGAGGCAGGGTGAGTGACTGAGGTATCAGTGGGGCAGCGCATCAGCACCAAAGATCCCACAGTATTGTGGCTCAGTGGTTAGCGCTGCTTCCTCAGCACCAGGGACCTGGGTTTGATTCCAGCCTCAGGCGACTGCCTGTGTTCAAGTTGGCACATTCTCCCCAGTGTTTGTGAGGGTTTCCTTCGGGTGTTCCAGTTTCCTTCCACAGTCCAAAGATGTGTAGGTTAGTTGGATGAACTACATTATATTTCCCATAGTGTCCAGATGCGGTATATGAGGTTTTGGGATGTGCAGGCAAATCTCTGCCTAATGTGAAAAGATCCTTTTGTGGTCTTGGACAGAGTTCAGAGGGAGGTGTGGCAGCACGTTTTACATTTCCCATGGCGGCAAGGGAAGGTCAAGGGTGTGGAGGATGGGTTGGTGTGAGGGTGTGGACCGAACATGGAGGTGCAGAGGGAATGGTCTCTGCGGAACGCAGATAGGGTTGGGGAGGGAAATATGTCTCTGGTGGTGGTGTCTGACTTTCTGTATTCAAAAATAACAGAGGTTAATGCGCTGTATCTGGAGGTTAGTGGGGTGGAAGGTGAAGACCGCAGGGTTATATTCTTTATTGTGGCTGGAGGGGTGGGGTAAAGGCGGAGGTGCGGGAAGTGGAGGGTATGTGTTGGAAGGCATTGTTGATCAAGTCAGAGGAAAATTACGGTCCTTGAAGTCGGCCTTTCTGGGATGTCCTGGAATAGAATCCAAAGAGATTAAACAAATATATCACTGACAAAAGATTAACTGGACCAGAGAATAGGACCTCTGAAAGGTTAACAAGGCTGTCTATGGAACCACAGTGGGTGCGAAAAATATGCAAATATTTCACTTCATTTTTACTGGCGAAGTCTCTGGAAGCTCAAGAGTTTGGAGAAATAAACAGTGATAACTTGAAAAGTGTCCATGTTACAGAGGAGGTGGTACTAGATGTCTTAAATCACATCAAGGTGGATAAAGCCCTGGAACCTGATCAGGTGTACCCTGGAACTTTATGGAAATCTAGGGAAGTGATTGTTGGGCCTCTCCTGAGATATTTGTATCGTTGATAGCGACAGGTAAGGTGCCATTATTTTTAAAAAGGTGGTAAGGAGAGGCCATGGAACAAGAAAACAGTGAGCCTGAAGTCAGTGGCAGGCAAGTTGTTGGAATGGATTCTGAGGGACAGGATATCCATCTATTTGGAAAGATAAGGAATGATTAGGGAGAGTCAATGTAGCTTTGTACATGCACAATTGTCTGTCACTAACTTGAGTGAGTGTTTTGATGTGACAAAGAAAATTGATGAAGCCAGGCGGTGAACGTTGTTTATATGGACATTCAACAAGGTTCCACAAAGCAGACTGGTTAGCAGGGTTAGATAACATGGAAGGCAGGGAGACAAAGCCATTACAAAACTGCCTTGAAGGAAGGAGACAGAGGATGATGGAGGGTTGCTTTGCGGACTGGAGGCCTGTGAGCAGCAATGTGCTGCAAGAATGAATATTGGGCCCTTAAATAAATGACTTCGATGTGAATATGAGGTATGGTCAGTAGGTTTACAGAAGACACCAAAATTGGAGGTGTAGTGGACAGTGAAGAAGGTTAGTTCAGAATACAATAGGATCTGGATCAGATGGGCCATTGGAGCAAGGAATGGCAGACGGAGTTCAATTTAGATAAATGCGAGCTGTTGTATTTTGGAAAGGCAAATCAGGGCAGAACTTATACATTTAATGGTAAAGTCCTGGGGAACGTTGCTGAACAAAGGGACCTTGGAGTGCAGGTTCCTAGTTCCTTGAAAGTAGAGTCACAGGTAGGCTGGGTAGTGAATGCAGCATTTAGTACGCAACCTGTTATTAGTCATTGCATTGAATGCAGCTGTTGTAACGTCATATTGTAGCTGTACAGGGCGCTGATTACAGCTCTTCTGGAATTCTGTTTTCAGTTCCAATCGCCCTGTTCTTGGAATAATGTTGAGAAACTTGAAAGGGTTCAGAAAACATTTGCAAGGATTTTGCCAGGGTTGGATGGTTTGAGCTATTGAGAAAGGCTGAATAGGCTGGGACTATTTTCCCTGGAGAGTTGGAGGCTGAGAGGTGATCTTATAAAATCATGAAGGGCATGGATAAGGTGAGCAGTCAGGGACTTTTTCCCAAGTTCGGTGGGTTCAGAACTAGAGGGTACAGGCTTAAGGTGAGATGGAAAAGATTTAAAAGGGATCTAAGGGGCATCTTATTCATGTTGAGGGCATTACAAGTATGGAATGAACTGCCAGAGGAAGGGGTGGAGGCTAGTACAATTGCAGCATTTCAAAGGCATCAGATTGGGTACATGAAGAGGAAGACTTTAGAGGGACAAGGGTGAACCGCTGGCAAATGGGACTCCATTAATGCTCTCCGTTATTGGTCAATGCATTGAATACAGAAGCTGGGATGTCATATTGTGGCTGGACAGGACGTTGATTAAGCCACTTCTGGAATTCTGTTTTCAGTTTGAATTTCCCTGTTCTGGGAAGGATGTTGTGAAACGTGAAAAGGTTCGGACAAGATTTACAAAAACGTTGCCAGGATTGGAGAATTTGGGCTACAGGGAGAGGCCGAATCGTCTGGGGTTAATTTCCCTGGAGAGTCCAATACTGAGAGGTGACTTAATGGAGATTCATAAAACCACGAGGGGCATGGATAAGGTGGGCAGCCGGGGTTCTTTTTCCTGAGGTTAGGTGGGTCCAAAACTAGAGCACATGGTTAAGAGGGCAACGATTTAAAAGGAATCTAAGGGCAATGTTTTCAAGCTGAGTGTGGTGTGTGTATGGAATGAGCTGCCAGATGAAGTAGTGGAGGCTGATAAAATCACAACATTTAAAAGGCATCCGATTGGGTACGTGAATAGTAAGGGTTTGATAGATACAGGCCAATAGCTGGCAAATGGGACTCCAGTAGTTTAGGATTCCTAGTTAGTATGGATGAATTGGACCGAAGTTCTGTTTCTGTGCTGTACATGTTTATGACGTTAATAAACTAAGATGTGTTCCTCTTTTGTGGAGAGCAAGCTGAAGCACAGATAATTGTCCTTGGAGCTGAGAAGGTGAAGCTGTGATTTTTGGCCTGGTGCAGATTTGGTTCCAAGATATTGAATTTGCGGAGAGAGAGGAATTGTTAACACTGTCGCAACGTTTAGTAACTACTTTCAAGTAATTGGCAAATAATACAAAGTGAAAATGTGAATATTATTGTCTTCAGTAAGTTCTGAGCATCTGGAACAGTCTGAACGACACAGATTCAGTAGGTATTCTGAAACAGACTTGGAATTTTAATTTTTAAAGAAAGATTTGGGTGGATGTGGGCAAATAGGAGGGGAATTGGGACAGGTTTGCAGCATCTCCAGAGGGAGAGAATACAGACCCTGTGCTCTGTGATACTGCCCCATTCACTGTGAATGATGAAGCTCATCCCAGGGCAGAGAGAGGGATGAGCCCTCCACTCTCATCACAATGGGGCCCGGCTGATTGACGGCAGTTCCAGACCAATGGGAGGAGAGTCTGTGTGGTCCTACAGCCAATGGGAGTGAATTAGGGGTGTGGCCAGCAAGATGACACATGTCCATGAGCTGTGCAGGTGCAGTGTCACTCTTTGGGGTTGGGAGAGACAGCAGAGACTGGGACAGAGGCTGTTGGACCTGAATTACAAACTCCCGGTAAATTAAAGCCAAAAGAACCGCGGAAGATGTAAATCAGAAACAACAACAACAGAAACAAACTCCCGGTAAATTAAAGCCAAAAGAACCGCGGAAGATGTAAATCAGAAACAACAACCAGGAGGTTCTGGAAAAGCTCAGCAGGTCTGGCAGCATCTGTGAAGAGCAATCAGAGTTAATGTTTCAGATCCGGTGTCCCTTCCTCCGAACTGATACTGAGAGAAAAAATGTTGGTTTATATGCAGAGGGTAGGGTTTAGGGGAGAATGTAAGGAGTAAAGGAAAGTTGGGGATAGAGCGAGAAGAAGGGTTGGATAAAGGAGTCGATAACGATCTGGCTGGGGGACGGCGACGAGCTGTTAATGGAGACTGTTAGTGGCTAACCTTAGGTAGTGTGTAATGACAGGCTGTGAGAACAAGGCCTGGTGTGTGGGGTCGGGGACTAGGACATGGGATTGCTAAACTATGGTTAGTCAGTAACTGTCTCCGTTGTAAGCTGTTCCCCACAGACATCACTCTATGATCAGAGCTGCAGATGGGCGGCATGGTGGCACAGTGGTTAGCACTGCTGCCTCACAGTGCCAGAGACCTGGGTTCTATTCCCGCCTCAGGCAACTGTCTGTGTGGAGATTGCACATTCTCCCCGTATCTGCGTGGGTTCTCTCCCACAGTCCAAAAATGTGCGGGTTAGGTGAATTGGCCATGCTAAATTGCCGTAGTGTTAGATGTAGGGGAATGGGTCTATGTGGGTTGCTCTTCAGACGGTTTGTCTAAGTAATCTAATCTAAAAAAAAACCTCTTCAATATCCTTCCTAACCCCCTCTGAATTCCTCAATGATGTATCTTAAAGTTGTTCTCTTTAATCAACGTTTCCAGCATTCGTGAAACACTTTAGGAGAATTGTCAGTGTGAAAGGCTCCATACAATGAGGGAAGTTGTTGTTAATGTCTGACATTAGGAGAAACAGGAATGAACCCTCTCTCTTATACCTGATGAACAGCAGCAAAAGCAGGACGCACCGAGCATGCTCCAGCCCACAATGGGCCTCTGGTGATTGATCTCAGCGCAGGACCAATAAGATGATGGGGATGGATCTGGAGGACCAGACAGTGCCAGTTGATCCTCCAACCAGTCTGAGTGAATGAGGGGCGTGGCTATACTCAACCACGTGATAAGCTTCACTGGCAGCACAGTGTTGTTGGGACCATGGCATTGGAAATGTGTGAAGGTGCAGTGCACGGTTAAGGAAAGACCTATTGACCAGGAAGGGAAGGAAATTTTAATGGAATGGGCTGAGACATTTTACAGAACTTAGTGCACATCGGAAAACACATTTGAAAATCCCAAGCCCGTGTTTGTGGCAAACCAAAAAATGGTGAAAGGTGTGAGTGATTACCGCCATCTTTATTGGGGGCAGTGATCCACAGGACACGTGTGTGGCCGTCGACTTTGTGAGGGGCAAGCTGCAGGGGGACGCATGCACAGCCTTCCCTGGCAGGGAGTGATAGGGCAGGATTTACAGTGTCAGAGTCAGGATGTTTTCAATGTCAAAGTGTAATGCTGGAAAAGCAAAGCAGGTCAGGCAGCAGCCGATTGGTGGGAAGGAAGATGGACATGTAGGCCAGTGCTGAGTTGGAAGGCTGGATCTGGGATAAGGTGGGGGGAGTGAAAATGAGGAAACTGGTGAAATCCACATTGACCCCATGTGGTTGGAGGATCTGAACACAGAAGATGAGGCGTTCTTCGTCCAGGCATCAGATGCCTGGCATTTGGCGGTGGAGGCGGCCCAGGACCTGCATGTCCTTGGTGAAGCTGGAAGGGGAGTTACAGTATTTGGACACAGGGTATTTGGCTTGTTTAGTGTTTTACAGTTCGTTCACAGAGCTTTTGTCAGTTAATTTTTCTCTGCTGCCCAACCCCTGGCAATGTGCTGCTCTCTAAATGGACTAAAGTTTCCACAGTACCTTTGCCAGTGAATAATTCTTTTTTTCAACAAGAGTGCATTTTCCTTCCATTTCTGACCATCAAATTCTGTAACATTTTCATTCCCTGTAATGCATTTAGCACTCCCTGAAATATCAACTTTGTGTTTCTCTCTCCACAGACGCCAATGATTAATGCTAAAGCCCCATTGCCTGTGGAGAGGGTGATGTTTAACTTCCTTGTACAGATGCAGTTCGTGTGGTGAAGGTGCTCCCACAATGTTACAGATTGTTCACTGCGATAGTGAAGAGCTGACAATGTGTGTGCAAATCAACAACAGTTTGTATTTTTATCATTTTTATAATTTCACATAATTTGAGAATTTCTGACATAAGGCCACAGATGGGGATATTAGGTCAGCTGATCAAAAGTATTGCCAAATAAGCAGGTTTTCAGGAATACCTTAAAGGTGAAAGCAGGTCTGAGAGGGTCAGGATGCGAATTCCAGACAGTGTTGCCTTGACCATGCCGAAACAGCCAGACAGGTGAAGCAATGAATAAATGCATCTTTGGGAGTCTGAAAGAAAATGAGTTGTCGAGGTCTCACAGGTTGTGTGGTGCTGGGAGACAGGGATATTCACAGCCAGGATTTACATCAAGGGAGAGAACTTTAAATTGTTGCTTGTAAATTGGAGCCTTTTGATGAATCAACAAGTTTTGGTACAAGTGAGCACTTGGGCAGTAGGGTTTTAGATATTCTTGAGATTATATGTAAGTTGAATGTGGGAGGCTGGCCAGGAGTGTGTTTGGATAACGAAGTCTGGAGATAACACAAGGATGGATGAATATTTCAGTAAATGAGCCGAGACGAGGGTGGAGTTGGGTGATGTCTCTGATGTAGAAATAGCAGTTTTGGAGTCTGGCTCCTCCTCATCACTCCCCCTCACCAATTCACAAATACTGTTCCTTGCTCTGTCTGAATTTTCTGGTTATGTCCTTCTCTCCAATTCTGCTAAGAACTATTATTTGACCTCAAGGTTTTTGGAAACTCCTGCCCCATCTCCCCTCTCCCTTTCCTTTCTGAATTCCTCATATGTGGTGTCTATCTTTGTTCCCTCCTGTATCTCACCTATATACTGCCAGGAGGTGACATCGTATTTGTTTCACATGTACACTGACAATGCCCAGCTCTCTCTCCCCATCATCCCTCTCCATTGCTCCACTGTTACTCATTCATCAAACTGCTTACCACATGCCTACAACTCGATTGGCTGCAATTTCCTCCAATGAAACACTGCAATGATTAAACCTATTTCAGTTGCTATTACAAATTCCTTTCCCTTACTGCTGAGCCCCTCCCTCTCACTGGTAAATGCCTGAGGCAGAACTACACTCTTCACAATATTGCTCTCATATTCTGACCCCAAGGTGATCTTCTGAACAGACATCTACACAATCACAAACACCAGGAATTCCAATCTCGAAAACATTGCTTTTCTCCACCTCACCCCAGCTCCATTGCTACTGAAACCCCTTACCCATGTCTGTGTTGCATTAAAGTTGACGAATCTAAAACAGAACTCTTGATTCTGCAACTGACCCAGAATCTGGTTCTAGGTTCCCTCATGATGGGACACATCCTCTCAGTATTTACCCTGTCATACTCCTTAATAAGCCGCTATGTTTCAATAGGATCCCCCCTCATTCTCCGCCAAATCCAGTGAGTCGAGTTCCAACTTCTTCAGCCTTTTCTTAAAAGAGAGTCCCTGCAAACCAGGGATCATCCCAGTCAATCTTCTCTGAATGCCTCCGATAAAGTGATATATTTCCTTAAATAAAGGGACCAAAACTTCTCTCATTACTCCATATGTGGTCTCACTTGCAGTTTATAAAGTGGCTCTCAGGTATATACTCCAAACTCTTATACTGCAAATCCCTTCAAACAAGGAACAACGTTTCATCTCCCTTCCTGATGACCTGTTGTAACTGTGTGCTAGCTTTCTGTGTTTCCTGCGCAATTACCCCTGGTCCCTTTGTGGTGCAGCTTTCTACAGTCTCCACCATTTAAATAGTCCTCTGTTCTTTTATTATCCCCTCCAAAATGAACAACTTCACATTATCCCAAGTTATGTTCAATTTGCCAATTTGTTGTCCACTTCTCCAACGAATCCCTCTCTGTAAACAGTTAATGATCCTTTTGGAAGTTTACTGTTCTGCATTTTCTAGGAGATTCCCTCCTCATTCTTCTAAACCTTTCCAGGGAGCACCAGACAGTGGGAAGCATGCTGAGTTGCTGTCTTTTCAGAGAGACACTTTGGAGTGACTCTGAGGATCTTGCTGCCCATTGGTCAGAATGGAGACAACTTGCCCATCAAGCTGCATGAGACTTTCACTCCCCATGTCTTATTGATGAGGCACAGCAGCAGCATGGAAGGAAAGAAAAGGAAGCAAATCCTGCTCTCTACATCTCACTGACTCTTGGAACATGAGGATAATGAAGCTGGGGGGACTCTGTCCCATGTGTCAAAGATCTGCCCTGTTCAGTCACATGAAGTCCCAAGTTGGAAACTCATAGAAACCCACATAGATTTCCCCCAAACTGACTGCTGGTCTCCACAAGGGATAATTTGCACAGTCATCCTGGATCAGGAGGAGGGGATGGTGTGAGTTTCTAACCTGACCTGACAGTGACGGATTTTATAAACTTGTATATCAGGATACTACAGGTGGATATTCAGATGGGAATCTCAGTAATGGTAACGCCAAACTCTGATTGAATTACTCCATTCATCAGGACGTGGATATTTGCTCTGTGTGTGAGTATTTTGTTCTAGCTCAATTCCATTTTCTGCATAAAAATTCTCCTTTGAATCAAACCATCCTGTCAATAGATCTCCCCGAAATCTTCCATATGTGTCCAGTAATCATTTTATGATGAGTTGATGAGTGTACGGTTTAACATCCAAATGTATATGTTTTGTAGACACTTATCTCTCAGCTCCCCTCAATTTCCTTTGCTACAAGGAGAACAATCTGTTTTCCCAAACCCCTGATTCCCCAATGTCTGATTGTTGTCTATAAGGCACACATCAGGATCGTGTTGGAACATTCTCCACTTGCCTGCATCAGTGCAACCCTCAACAATATTAAAGAAAGTGAACATCTTCCAGGACAAAGCACTGTACCTCAGTGGTGTCCCATCCACCGCCTTCAGCATTCCCTCTCTCCACCCCCAACGCACAGTGGCATCACTGTGTAAAAGGTAAAGGCAGCATTGTCCTACCAGACCACAGGGCTGCTCTCTTATTAGAGAGAGATGTCTGGTGGTGGTTTAACCTGAAGGTTACCACAGTCCAGGCAAGGGGAGAGGTTGGAAGGAGAGTCCATCTTTGTAGATGGATATTCTTGATATGTATTAACAATACCCATGTCTCTGCATCTAAAATCCCCCATTCCTTGAACCATCCTGGGAACTTCCCTGTGCACCCTCTCAGGGACCCTGCCATCCTTCCCAATGTGTGAGCGATCTCTGGTTTGCACAGACCCAGCTGCTCTATGTTCCTGTGGGTGATGTCGTCATCGAGCAACAGTTGTACTAAACCTCACTGTCTGTGAGGGTGGGATACACAGAAATCCCGAAAACATTTGAGATGTATTTAGTGTGCACTTGCGATGCCATGATATATGACACTTTCCCACAAGTACTGGAAAATAGATGAGGATAGTTCGGTGGTAGTTTTTTTTTTCTCATAGACCCGATGGGCCACCAGAGCCTTTTTCTGTTCTGTAGACCGCTGGGATGTTTATTATAGGAATATGACAGGCTCCATTGGAGATCAGGTCAGAAAAGGTGATACGAGAATAGATGACACATGATTGGTCGATGTTTTTGGGAGGAAAGTGAGACGCAGAGGTTTAAGTGGAAATTCAGAAGCTCAGCGCAGGAATTGGAAAGGGCCATCATCATGTGAGAAATAAACATTGGACATCCTGAAAGCTGGAAATAAAGAAAGGCACATATAACAGAGCTTTGAGAGACTGGAGGGGATTAGACATGGGGAGGATAATGAAGCTGGAGGAGATGCAAGTTGGAAAGGATTGTGAGGATGGAGGATTTTACAGAGATAGAGATATTTGTGATAGAGATTTTTGGATTTTGAGGCTGGAGAGGAATTAGAGATGAGGAGGATTTGTAAGGCTGGATGAGGTAGCACTGATAGGGAGAGATCCAAGCATAGAGGAATTTACAGAGGTAACGAGTCATAACGTTATACAGCATCGACACAGACCCTGTGGTCCGTGTCGACCATAAATTCGAACTGAACTAATCGCATCTGCCTCCACTTGGTCCAAGTCCATCCTAGCATTCCCTATAGATATGTGTCCAAATGTTTTTTTTCCTATTAGAATCCCATTCCCCTACCCTTTTGCTCTACATTTACCCCTGACTAATTCACTCAACTCAATCATTCCTGAACACTATGGGCAATTGAGCGCAGCCAATTCACCTACCCTGTACATCTGTGGATTGTGGAAGTAAACGGGAGCACCTGGAGGAACCCACGGTGACATGGGGAGGAATATGCAAACTCCACATGGACAGTCACCCAATACAGGAATTGAGCCTGTGTCCCTGGCGCTGAGAGGTAGCAGTGCTAACCGTTGAGCCACTGTGCCACCCTGAAATTGTAATTGTATTCACAGCTGCCACGTCCTCTGCAAGTTTATTCCACATGTGAACCACTCTCTGTGCAAAAACAAAAAAATAAAATCCGGAACTTCTTTTTAAAGCCTTCCTTTTCTTACGTTAAAAAGTATGTCCCCAATCTTGAATCACGCCCCCTCCTGGAAAGGGTACCTACTGTTCACATTACTGAAACTCTTTAGGATTTTACAAACCTCCAATAAGGTCACCCCTCAGCCTCCTGTGCTCCAGTGAAAAAGGACCCAGCCTATCCAGACTCTGCTTATAATTCAATCCCTCTGTTCCCATCACCATCCTGGTAAATCTCGTCTGAACCTGTTCCGATTTAATAATATCCTTCCTATAACAGCACAACCAGAACTGGCCTCACCAACATCCTGTACCACCTCAACATAACGTCCCAACTCCTATATTCAAAGATCTGAGCATTGAAGGCAAATGTGCTAAACCCCTTCTGAACCACCCTGTCTGCATGTGACACATACTTCAAAGATCTGAACCCCTCGGTCTCTTTGGGCCTCGGATAGTGATATGGAAAAATCAGTGTAAGTCCTGCCCTCGTTTGTTTTACCAAGATGTAATATTTTGCATTTATTCCAATCCAAAAATCACAACATCCTTCGAGTATAAAGGCAAGAGGAGTATACTTAAGAGTAAAATCAGTAAGGCAAAAGGGGGACAGGATTCCGCTTTGGCGAATAGGGTAAGAAATAGGGAAAGGGTTATTAGAAATACATTAAGAGCAAATGGGTCACTAGAGAGGGAAGAGGCCACGTCAAAGATCAGCAAGGCAGCCTATGTGTGGAGACGCAGGAGATGGGGTTGTTGGGGGGATACTAAACGAGTGGCATCAGTGTTTACTGTGGAGAAGGACAGATGTGTGGGGGTTGTCAAGATTAGAGATCGTGAGGGTGATGAGATGGGAGGAGATTGGAGGATGTTACAGAGATGTTTGTGATACCAGAGATAGTGATGGTTCTGAGGTGAGAGAGGATTTCTAGAGATAAGGAAGAGTTTAGTCTGGATGAGGTGACAGTGATCTGGGGAGTTTTGAGCATGGAGGAATTCAGTGATAGCGAGAGTTAGTCATAATGTTATACAGCACAGTAACGGAACCTGTGGTTAAACCAGTTCGTGTCGACCATAATTCCCAACTAATCTAATAGCATCTGCCTCTGCTTGGTCCACATTCATCCAAATATTTCCTATTTATGTACTTGTCTAAATGTCTTTGAAACAGTGTAACTGTATTTACAGCTGTCTCTTTTTTCCGGGAGTTCACTTCACACATGTAAAGGTAAAAACAAATCCCCAATTTATTTTTTAAACCTTTCTCATCTATTTTCAAATTGTATGCACCCAGGTCTTGACCCCCCTTCCCCCCCCCCCCCTCCCCCCCACCTTCCCCCCGGCCATTCACCTTATCTCCACGCTTCATGGTTTTATAAACCTCTAAGTTCATCCCTCAACCTCCTACGCTCGAGTGAAAAAGCATCCCAGCCTATCCAGCTTCTCCTTGTGACACAATCCCTCCATTCATGGCAACATCCCGGTTAGTCTCTTCCGAATCCGCTCCAATTTAATAATATCCTTCCTATAACAGCATAACCAGAACTGGACACAGTATTCCAGAAGAGGCCTCCCCAACATCCTGTACAGCCTCAACCTAAATTCCCAACCCCTGTACTCAGAGGTTGGAGCAATGAAGGTAAGGGTGCTAGCCACCTTCTTTACCACCCTGTCTACATGTGACACAGACTAAGAAGACCTGAACCCCTCGGTCTCTTTGTTCCATATCACTACTCAAAGCCTTACTTTTAATTAGTGTAAGTCCTGCCCTCGTTTGTTTTATCAAGATGTAATATTTTGCATCAGTATTTACTGTGGAGAAGGACACGGGAAATGTAGAATGTGGGGAAATAAATGGTGACATCTTGAAAAATGTCCATACTACAGAGTACTGGATATCTGGAAACGCATAAAGGTGAATCAATCCCCAGGCTTTGATCAGGTGTACCCTAAAATTCTGTAGGAAGCGAGGGAAGTGATTTCTGGGCCTCTTGCTGAGATTTTTGTATTATTGATAGTCACAGCTGAGGTGCCAGAAGACTGCGGGTTGGTTAATATGGCGCTACTATTTAACGAAGGCGGTTTGGACAAGCCCGGGAACTACAGACGCTATGCTAGACTAGGTGTTGGAGGGAGCCCTGAGCGACAGGAGTTGCGTGTATTTGGACTGATTAGGGATAGTCAGCATAACGTTCTGCATGGGAAATCATGTGTCACGTACTTGATCTGGTTTTTAAGAAGTAACAAAGAAGATTGATGAGAGCAGAGCAGTAGATGTGATCGATATGGACTTCAGTAAGGCGTTCGACAAGGTTCCCCATGGGAGACTGGTAAGCAAGATTAGATCCCACGGAAGTAGCCATTTGGATATAGAACTGGCTCAAAGGCAGAAGACAGAGGTTGGTGGTGATGGATGATTATTTTTCAGACTGAAGGCCTGTGACTAGTGGAGTGCCACAAGGATCGGTGCTGGGTCCACTACTTCTCATCATTTATATAAATGAATTGGATGTGAACACAGGAGGTATAGTTAGTAAGTTTGTAGATGGCACCAAAATTGGAGGTGTAGTGGACAGTGAAGAAGGTTACCTCAGATTTCAATGGGATTTTGATCAGATGGGCAAATGGGCTGAGGAGTGGCAGATGGAGTTAAATTCAGATAAGTGCGAGGTGCTGCATTTTGGAAAAGCAAAGCTTAGTAGAACTGATACACATAATGGTCAGGTCCTGGGGAGTGTTGCTGAACAAAGTGACCTTGCTGTGCAGGTTCATAGCTCCTTGAAAGTAGAGGTAGATAGGATAGTGAAGGTGTTTGGTATGATTTCCTTGATTGTTCAGGGTATTGAGTAAGAGAGTTGGGAGGTCATGTTGCAGCTGTTCAGAACATTGGTTTGGCCACTCTTGCAATATTGTGCGCAATTCTGTTCTCCACCTATCAGAAGGATGTTGTGTAACTTGAAAGGTTCATAAAAGATTTATAAGATGTTGCCAGGGTTGGAGGTTTTGAGATATAGGGAGAGGCTGTATAGGCTGGGGCTGTTTTCCCTGGAGCGTCAGAGGCTGAGGAGTGATCTCAGAGGTTTATAAAATCATGAGCATGGATCGGATAGATAGACAAGGTATTTTCACTGGCATGGGGAAGTCTAGAACTAGTGGGCATTGATTTAGCGTGAGAAGGGAAAGATATAAAAGGACCTAAGGGGCAACTTTTTCACGCGATGGTGGTGCGTTGATGGAATGAGCTGCCAGAGGGAGTTGCGAAGGCTGGTACAATTGCAACATTTATTAGGCATCTGGAGGGGTATATGAATAGCAAGGGTTTAGAGGGATATCGACCAAGTGCTGGCAAATGGGACGAGATTAGGTTCGATTATCTGGTCGGCATGAACGAGTTTGAATGAAGGGTCTGTTTCCTTGCTGTATGTCTGTGACTCTCAGCCGGGGATCAGCTCAGTGGATTTCAGTCTCTTAAAAGGTAAATCTTACTCTGTTTTATTTTTTTAAATCTGCGACATTCAGTAGGGTGAGTGTTTATTAGTTTAAGTGCCTCTGTTATGATCTTTTGGTTGAATGTTTTAAATATAAAATACAGGGACTAATGTATTTGAGAGTAGTCTTTTGTAAAGCTGTAAGACTGCCTTTTTCTGGGTCTACAGATTAAGGTGCAGAGATGGCCATTCATACAGTGATGTGCACTTCCTGGAGGAGAGTAGGGAGAGTTTGAATGATCCTAATGATAGTCTGCAGGAAGTGATGCAAATCCTCTTGGATCACATGGATCAGATGGAGCGGTGCTTAATGGTAATGAAGAATTTACAAGAGTCAGGGTGTGTGATAGGTGGCAGTTTCAGGCCAGAAAACTGCAGGTACAGTCAGGTAGATGGGCTACCTCTCGGAAAGGTAGGAGAGGGAGATATGTAGACCAGGAGTCTCCTGTGGCTATCCCCATCTGAAACAAGCATACTATTTTGGATAATGTAGGTGGTCATAGATTCTCAGGGGAATGTTGCACTGACAGCCAAGTTACTGCTACTGAGACTGGCTCTTCTATAATAAGAGGTATATCAGATTCCAAACACTCAATGATGATAAGGGACTCTGTAGTCGGGCACAGACTGCTGTTTCTGCAGCTGACAGTGAGACATCAGAATGGGATGGCACCTCCCTGGTGCCAGGGTCAAGGATGTTTCGGGCACGTAGCAGAATATTCTCAAAGGGAAGAACGACCAGTGGGAGGTCATTGTACATTGGTACCAATGACATAGGAAGGGGAAAAGATGAAGTCCTGATGAGAGAATATAGCAAATTAGCCTGGAATATAAAAAAGTAGGTCCTCGGTCATAATATCTGCGTTACTCCCGGTGTTACATGCTAGTGAGAGTAGGAATAGCAGGATGGAGGAGATGAATGATTAGCTAAGTAGCTGGTGTAGGGCAGAATGATTCACATCTTTTGATCATTGTAACCTCTGGAGTAGAGTGGACCTGCATAAGAAGGATGGATTGTATCTGAATTGGAAAGTGTCTAATATCCAGGCAGGGAGATTTGCTAGTGTTACTCAGGAGGCATTAATCCAGTGAGGGTAAACCCAAAGAGATAGTGAGAAAAGAGATATGTCTGAGGCTGGTACAGTTCAGAAGTCAAACAGTTAAGGCAGGCAAGGGCAAGGCACTGAACCAGGTAGAACTGACAAGTTACACTGCAGTTACTTCAATGCGAGAGGCCTGACAGGGAGGCAGATGGGCTCAGGGTATGGTTTTGAACATGGGACTATGATATCAAGAGCTGGAAATGTGTTGCTGGAAAAGCGCAGCAGGTCAGGCAGCATCCAGGGAACAGGAGAATCGACGTTTCGGGCATAAGCCCTTCTTCAGGGATGAGTAGGACTGGCAGCTTAATGTTCCAGGGTGTCGATGCAAGAGGAAGGATAGAAAGGGGGACATGAGAGGAGGCGGAGTGGTCTTTTTGTTTAGGGATAGCATTACAGTTGTGCTTAGGGAGGATATTCCTGGGAGTACGTCCAGTGAAGTTATTTTGGTGGAACTGGGAAATAAGAAAGGAATGATCACCTTGTTGTTATTATCTCCGTGGGCTTCGTCTGTTTGCTCTGGTTTCCTCCCACTATCTAAAGATATGCAGGTTGTGTAGATATTCCAGGCTGAATTGCCCATATTGTTCAGGGATGTGCAGGTTAGGTGGATTGGCCATGTGAAATTGCCCATAGTGTTCAGGGATGTGCACGCGAGGTGGATTAGCCATGGGAAATGCAGCGTTACAGTGGTAAGGTAGGAGTCTCTGAGGGTCGGTGTGGTTGTGATGGGCTGAATGGCCAACTTCTACGCTGTCAGGATTCTCTGATAATTCTTCTAGTTTTAAAATAGTTACAGAAAATAATAGACCAGATCTAAACGGTGTTCTAAATTGGACAAGGGTGAATTTTGACAGCACAAGGCGAGAAATTTCAATATTCCTTTGCTATTCCCAGGGAAAGGGACGGCTGGAAAGTGGGAACATAACATAAGAAAGAGGAGCTGCAGCAGGCTACCTGGCCCCTCAAGCCTGCTCTGCCATTCAGTAAGATCAGGGCTAATCTTTTCATGTCCTCAGATCCACATTCCTGATCTCTCACCATAATCCTTAATTCCTTTCCTGTTCACAAATCTACCTTTTGACCTAAAGATAGTCAAGTCGATAATCTAAACTGCTGCACTCAGCAGCAAATTCCACAGATTCACAGATTTAGCTGAAGAAGTCCATCCTGAACTCAGTCCAAAATCTGATACCCCCTTATTTTGATGCTCTGCTTCCTAGTTTGACCCACCCCCAGCAGAAATCACCTCCTTGCTGATATCTTATCTACTCCGTTCATAATTTCCTATCCAACCTCCCATACTTCGAAATTCCAATGAGAATACTACCAGTTTCCTCAATCTCTCCGCATACGCCAACCCTCTGAAATCCTGACTAAAACTAGTGAGCCTCCTCTTCACTTCCTCCAGTGTCAGTACATCCTTCCTGAAGTAAGGGCACCAAACCTGTACACAGTATTCCAGGTGTGGCCTCCCCAGCACCCTGTACAGCTGCAGCATAACCATCCCTCTAGCAAGGAAGGACAATATTCCCTTCACTGCCTTAATTACCTGCGGTATCTGCAAACCAACTTCCGGTGATTCATGCACAAGGACACCCAACGCCCTCTGTACAGCAGCATGCTGCACGTTTTCACCAATTCAATCATCAGTTTGCTGTTGGTCCGACCAAAATGTATGACCTCACCTTTCCCAACATTGAACTCCATCTGCCAGATTCTTACCCACTCACGTAACCTACCTGTATCCCTGTGCAGACTTACAGTGGCCTTGGCACACATTGCTCTTCCACTCATCTTAGTGAAGTTTACCTTTCATGAATCGATGCTGTGTCTGCTCGATGAGACAGTTTCTATCCACATAGCTCACTATTTCTTCCTTAAGAGATCGGGCATCTTCCCCACTAAGGACGTTATGCTAACGGGTCCATTTTAAAATATTCGCATCACATTTGCAACTTGCCAATCTGTCAGAACTGTCCCAGAGTCCAGCAAATTTTAGTGAATTATCACGAGTGCATTTGCTATTTACCCTCTGCCATCTGTTAACGTCCCCTGGGATGCATTCCATCACGGCCAGGCGACCCATCTATCTTTAGGCTGTTATCTTTCCCAACACGACCTCTTTACTGAGAATTATTGCTTCTCTGTCCTCATCTGCCATTGCGTCCATAGGCCTGCGATAACGAGAGTACACAGGCAGTATGATCCTGTTAAGGCCTTAGCAGGTAGTGTGGGAAATGCTGCCCATCGAGAAAAATTGAGGGTCTGGTCAAGAAAATGAAGGAGGGATATGGCAGGTGCAGAAATCTGTGTTTGTGTGAATTCCTGGAGGAGTATAGGGGCAGTAGGAGTATACTCGAGGGAAACCAGGAGAGCAAAACGGGACATGAGAGAGCTTTCGGAAATAGGTTCCCGGAGAATCCAGAGATTCCAGAAATACACTAAGGATAAACGAGTAACCAGGCAGAGAATAGGAACCCTCAAAGATCAAGGAAAAACTCCTGTTTGTCCTAGATAAATATATACCTGTCTGACAGGGAGGAAGCTGTAGAGTGCAGGAGCTGTGGTTTACAAAGGAAATGGAATCTCTCTTCAAAAGGAAGAAGGCGACTTATGTTAGGATGAGATGTGAAGGCTCAGTTAGGGCGCTTGAGGGTTACAAGATAGCCAGTGGAGTCCGAAAGAAAGAGTTCAGAAGTGCCAGGAGGATACATGAGAAATTGTTGGCGGATAGGATCAGGGTAAACCCTAAGGCTTTCTATAGGTATTTAAGGAATAAAATAATGATGAATAAGATTGGGCCAATCAAGGATAGTAGTGAGAAGTTGTATGTGGAGTCAGAGTTGATAGGGGAAGCACTAAATGAATATTTTTCAACTGTATTCACTTTAGAAAACGACAATGTTTTCGAGATTGCTGAGATACAGGCTACGAGACTAGGTGGGATTGAGGTTCATAAGGAAGAGGTATTAGAAATCCTGCAGAGTGTGAAAATAGATAAAACCCATCCGGCCCAGTGGCCTTATCCTAGGATCCTCTGGGAAGCCAGGGAGGAGATTGCCGAGCCTGTGGCATTGATCTTTAAATCGTCATTGTCTACAGGAATAGTGCCAGAAGACTGGAGGATAGCACATGTGGTTCCCCTGTTCAAGAAGGGGAGTAGAGACAACCCTGGTAATTCTCGACCAGTGAGCCTTACTTCAGTTGTTAGTAAAGTGTTGGAAAAGGTTATAAGAGATAGGATTTATAATAATCTAGGAAAGAGTAAATTGATTAGGGATAGTCAGCACGGTTTTGTGAAGGGTAGGTCGTGTCTCACAAACCTTTATTGAGTTCTTTGAGAAGGTGATCAAACAGGTAGATGAGAGTAAACCGGTTGATGTGGTGTATATGGATTTCAGCAAGGCATTCGGTAAGGTTCCCCACAATAGGCTATTGTACAAAATGCGGAAGGATGGGATTGTGGGAGATATAGCAGTTTGGATCAGTAATTAGCTTGCTGAAAGCAGACAGAGTGGTGGTTGATGGGAAATGTTCATCCTGGAGTCCAGGTACCAGTCGTATACCGCAAGGGTCAGTGTTGTGTCCACTGCTGTTCGTCATTTTCATAAACGACCTGGATGAGGGCGTAAAAGGGTGGGTTAGTAAATTTGCAGACAACACTAAGGTCGGTGGAGTTGTGGATAGTGATGAAGGATGCTCTACATTACAGAGAGACTTGGATAAGCTGCAGAGCTGGGCTGAGAGCTGGCAAATGGAGATTAATGTGGACAAGTGTGAGGTGATTCACTTTGGTCGGAGTAACTGGAATGCAAAGTACTGGGCTAATAGTATGATTCTTGGTAGTGTAGATGAGCAGAGAGATCTCAGTGTCCAAATACACAGATCCTTGAAAGTTGCCATCCAGGTTGACGTGGTTGTTTAGAAGGCATACAGTGTTTTAGCTTTTCTTAATAGAGGGATCGAGTTCCGGAACCATGAGGTCATCTCTATGTGGAGAGTTAGGAGAAGGTCGGATAATTCTCCTTGGAGCTCGGAAGGTTAAGCAGTGATTTCAACCAGGAGCAGATTTCTTTCCAAGGTATTTAATTTAAAGAGAGACAGAGGGAGAAATTATTAACGTCATAATTTTTAGTAACTGCTTTCAAGTAATTGGCAAATAATGCAGGTTAAAAATGTGAACATTATTTTATTCCGTAAGTTCTAAGCATGTGGATCAGTTTGAACGACAGCTGGATGCAGATTCAGTAATTATTGTCAAAATAAATTTGCAATTTAGCTTCTTTTAAGGAAGGATTTGGAGGAATACAGGCAAATGGGAGGTGAGTTGGGACAGACTGGCACCATCTCCAGAGGGAGAGAGGACAGCCCCAATGGGATGAATAGCCCCCAGTCCCTCTACTCTATGATACTGCCCCCTTTCACTGAATGTTGAAGCTCCTTCTAGTGCAGAGCTATGGAGATGTACAGCATGAAAACAACCCCTTTGGTCAAACTAGTCCATGCTGACCAGATGTCCTAACCTAATCTCGTCCCATTTGCCAACACTTGGCACACATCCCACTACATCCTTCCAATACATATACCCATCCAGATGCTAAATGATCTAATTGTAGCAACCTCCACCACTTCCCCTGACAGAAGATTCCATACTCGCACCACCTGCTGTGAAAAAAGTTAACCCTCTGATCCCTTTTAAATCTTTCCCCTCTCACATTAAACCTATGCCTTCTAGTTCTGGACTCCCCGACCCCAGGGAAAAGACATTGTCTATTTATCCTACCCGTGCCCCTCATGATTTTATAAACCTCAATAAGGTCACCCTTCAGCCTCCAACAATCCTGGGAGGAGCGCACAACTCGTGTCACAATGGGGCCCGGGTGATTGATGGCAGCTTCAGACCAATAGGAGAGTTGGTGTGATCCTCCAGACAATGGGAGTGAATGAGGGGTGGGTCCAGTGGGCCAACACGTGACCATGAACTGTGCAGGTGCAGTGTCACTGTGGTGGGGGTGTACTCAGTGAGTGGGAAGGGAGTGAGAGAGACTGGGAGAGAAGTTGTGTTTGTGTGGACTGGGAGTGTTTATAAACACGGTTTTAGGCGGCTAGATCTGAATTAGAAATTTCTGGTAAATTAGAACCAAAAGAACTGCGGATACTGTAAATCTCACACAACAACCAAAAGGTACTGGTAAAGCTCAGCAGGTCTGGCATCATTTGTGAAGAGAAATCAGAGTTAACATTTTGGATCCGCTGACCCTTCCCCAGAACTGATGTGACTGAAAAGAAATGTCAGTTTATATGCAGAAGGTTGGAGTTAAGGAGTAAATGATAGGTGCTGATAGAGTCCAAAGAAAGAGATGGGAGCATTGGAGGGTGAGGGTTAATAGCTGTTTATGGGGACTGTTAGTGGCTAAGCATAGGTAGTGTGTAATGGCAGGCTATATGATAACAAGCACTGGTGTGTGGGTTAAGAGGCTAGGGCGTTAGGACATTGAAGAGTTCAGGACCTAAAATTATTGAATTTGATACTGGGGATAGAGGTGTGCAGGGTCCCCAAGTGGACAATGACGTGTTGTTCTTCCAGCTTGCGTTAAAGTGTGGCGCTGGAAAAGCACAGCCGGTCAGGTAGCATCCCAGGAGCAAGAGTTTTGGGCATAAGCCTTTCATCAGGAATGCCGGGATTGGAGGGGGAGGAGTGTAGTAAGAGGGCTGAGAGATAAATAAGAGGGATGTGTGGGGTTGGTGGGAAGGGAGCTAGGAAGGCAATAGGTAGATGTAGGTGGAGGGTAATGGAGAGAGGGTGAAGTGAATAATTGGAAAGGAAGTTGAACAAGTGGGACAGCTCAAGAGGGTTGTGTCTAGTTGGAGGGTTGGATCTGGGATAAGGCAGGGGCGGGGAGATGAGGAAACCTTGATTCTGTGGTTAAAGGGTCCCAATGTGGAAGATGAGGTTTTCTTCCTCCAGGCATCAGGTAGCTGGGATTTGGTGGTGGAGGCAGCCCAGGACTTGCATGCCCTTGGCGGACTGGGTGGGGAAGTTGAAGTGGTTGGCCACAGGATGGTTGGGTAGGTTGGTGGATGTGTCCCAGAAATGTTCCCTGAAACATTCCGCAAGTTGGTGTCCTGACTCCCCAGTGGAGAGGAGACCACATCGAAATCAAAGGCCGTAATAGGTGAGGTGTTTGGATGTGCTGGAAAATCTCTGCTGGATGTGGAAGAGAAATTTGGGGGTGAGGGGGAGATGTGGGCACAGGTTTTACACCTCTTGCATTGGCAAGTGAAGGTGCTGGGAGTGGAGGGTGGATGGATCTGACTGGGAATTCACAGAGAATCGTCTCTGTGGAATGCTGAAAGGAATGGTGAGGGAAATATATCTGGTGGGATCTGATTGTAGGTGGTGGAATTGCGGAGGATGATACATTGTACCTGGGTGGAAGGTGAGGACTAGGGATTTCTATCCTTGTTGCAGTTGGAGGGGTGTGGTTCAATGTCAGAGGTGTGGGAAGTGGTGGAGATACACTGGAGAGTGTTGTTGACCACACGGGAAGGAAAATTGCAGTCCTTGAAATACGGGGCGTTTTGGTATGCCCTGGAGTGTTCTGCCAGCTTGCATCAAGCTTCACTGGAACACTGCAGTAAGCATGAGACAGATGTTGGCCAGGGAACAGACTCGTGTGTTAAAGTAGCAGGCAGCTGGAAGTTCAGGGTCTTTTTTGTAGCAGAACGTAGATCATCAGCTGCCATTTCCACCACCTCCACTGAGATGCTGCCAGACACAGGTTCCTGTGCCCTTCATTAACAGGCAAGCACCCTCCCACCAGATTGTTATTCACTCCTTTGTCTTTCCAAATGTTACTGTTTCTTTTGGGCACTGACCTCACCTATTATCTACTCTTTACCCCTATTTCCTGCAGTCCAAAGGTATGCAGGTTAGGTGAATTGGCCAAGCAGAATTTCTCGTAGTGTTCAGGTATGTATAGGTTAGGTGCATTAGTCAGGGGAAGTGTAGAATAATAGGGTCGGGGGATGGGTTTGGTTGAGAAACTCTTCAGAGGGTGGATGTTGACTTGTTGGGCCGAATGGCCTGTTTCCACACTGTAGGTATTCTAATTTTCCCAGCTGCCATCGGTTCTGAGGAAGGGTCACTGGACCTAGAATGACCCTTGGTGTGTACAGGAAGAGGAAACGGGAAAGGGGAGTTGGATCCAGTTTAGAGGGAGGGTTTAATTACACTCTGTACATGTAGTTAGGCCAGAATTAGAAACTCTTGATCCCACGTTTACAGCAAAAGGGAAAATGGCTGTCGCCCTCAGGCGGTGATAGGTCCTGGGTTATGGCCACCATCTTTATTTGGGGCATGGACATGTCCTCTTCCTGGGTGGGTGCGGCTGTTTTGAAGAGGAGCATTTACACATCAAACACATAACAAGAGAAATATTTGTCTTTACTGTTCAGCCTGCACTGACTGTGAATTTTGTTTTGTGAATTCATTTTATAGGATATTAATTGAGAATAATTGAGACAGGGATCTCAAAAGCAATTTTCTATCATCAGCAGGGTCATCAGGATCTGAATACCATTGACATTAAACTGTGGAAGGTGAAAGTTGTGTCTGTTCTGTCTGTGGGCAAGTATCTTTTTTTTCAAGCAAAAAGCAGAAAGATGTTCAAACTGTGGTTGGATCACCCTTGGGGTTTGTGCTCAATTCTGGGCCCTGCAGCTGTGGAAGGAGGTATTGACCTGAGAGGGACAACAGATTTATCCAAATTATACCTCGTCTCTTTCTAGGAACTGTCAGATTTAGACCCAATCACCCACTTCATGATGTTAACCTGTAAACTCCTTATTTTCAATTCCCTGCAAACCTCTCAATAAAATTCCTTGTAGACTCAAATTCCATCACCATTTCAGGTGAAATGTTCCAGGTTCTCACAACTGTCTGTTCATTCAGAAACTGCTGAAGTCCATGTTGACTCTGGGGTTACAAAGGGCTGAATTGAAAGATGAGATGCTGTTCTTGAGCTCCCATTGAGACACACTGGAACAGTACAGGAGGCTGAGGGCAGTGTAGGTATGAGCAGACAATGAAAATGACAGGGCTGCACTGTGAGGGCTGCTTGGCTCAATGAGAGTGTTTTGGAGTTGGGTGTAAACAGAGCGAGGTGAGACAGGAAGAAGGTGAACCTCAGCTTCAGTTTTAGTTCAGGCCATTCAGAAATTCACATGATCCCAATGGGAACAGCCAAGTTGTATGCGATACCTGCTGAGTTTTTTTAACAGTTTTTAAAAGTGTAAAATGTCGTCTTAAGTAAAGATCAGGCTTTTGATTATAATGGAAATGTTTGAAGTGAAGGAAGGTTGCTAGGTCGTTTAAATTCTCTTAATGGGAGTAACCAGCTGAAACTAGAAAGACGTTGTGACAGCATACCTCAGACCAGTGGTGTGCTCCTCTTGCAAAATATGGGAAATAAGGGACGCTTCCAGTGTCCGTGATGGCTATGTGTGCAGGAAGAGTGCCCATGTGCAACTACTGGGAAACTGCTTTTCAGACCAGGAGCTGAGAGTGGACTCACTGTGGAGCAATACTGAGAATATTATGGACAGCACGTTTCGTGAGTTAGTCACACTGCAGGTGAGGGTTACACAGGCAGAAAGGGAATGGGTGACCATCAGATCAAGTAAAAGGCTCAGGAAGGAAGTGCAGGACTCCCCAGTCATCGTTCCCCTTCTCAGACAGATATTGTGCACCACTTGGGATTCTACAAGTGGGGAACAGGTGGATTGGGGTCTCAGGGGAAATCAGCAACAGATGATGACATGACACCACAGATAGCTCCGCTGCACAGAACTGCAGGAAGGAGAATGGCAGAGCTATAGTGACAGGGGATCCAGTAGTCAGGGTCAGAGACAGGCGTGTCTGTGGCCACAGACATGAATCCAGGACAGTGGAATTGAACCCAGGTCCATTTATTGATAAGTGCACAGACCAATAAAGGTCAGCATCCCAAATTCAACCTTCAGCACTTGATCACCCTGAAGCTCTACTTTCCAAGGACTGTGCACTTGTTCTGAGCCCTTCAGAGAGATTGAAGGGAGTAGGGAGAAAACAGGAACAGGGTTGCGTTGTAATCTACAAAATAACGATCACCCTCCGCTCTCGGTCTCTCCCCTCTGTCTCCCACCTCCCATCGTACCTCCTCCCCACCGTAGTGTGTGGTGTTGGTGAAATGTGTGGGGGTGAGCATGACGGTAGGGGTGGTGTGGGGCAGTGTGTGTGATGTTGGTGCCGTGTGTTGGGGACAGCATGACGGTATGTGTGGTGCAGTGTGTGTGATGGTGGTGGAGTGTGAGGGGTTTAGTGTGACAGTGGGGGTGGTGTGGGGCAGTGTGTGTGATACTGGTGGAGTGTGTGGGGGTGAGCATGACGGTTGGGATCGTGTAGGGCAGTATGTGTGGTGGTGGAGGGTGTGCGGGTGAGCGTGACAGTGAGGGTGCTGTGGGGCAGTGCGTATGATGGTGGAGGAGTGTGTGGGGGTGAGCGTGACGGTGGTGTGTGGCAGTGTGTGAGATGGTGGTAGAGTGTGTGGGAGTGAGCATGACGGTGGGGGTGGCGTGAGGCTGTGTGTGTGAGGGTGGTGGAGTGTGTGGGGGTGAGCGTGATGGTGAGGATGGTGTTGGGCATTGTGTGTGTGATGGTGGTGGAGTGTATAGGGGTGAGCGTGACGGTGAGTGCTTGTGATGGTGGTGGAATGTGTGGGAGTGAGCGTGAGGGGGGTGCTGGTGTGGGGCAGTGTGTGTGGGTGGTGTGGGGCAGTGTGTTATGTTGCTGGAATGTGTGGGGGTGAGCGTGACGGTGGGGGTGGTGTGGAGCAGTGTGTGTGATGTTGGTGCCGTGTGTGGGGGTCAGCGTGACGGGGGTGTGGTGTGCGTGTGTGTGTGATGGTGGTGGATTGTGTGTGGGGCAGTGTGTGTGTGTTGGTGGTGGAGTTTGAGGGGGTGAGCTTGATGGTGGGGGTGGTGTGGGGCAGTGTGTGTGATGTTGGTGGATTGTCTGGGGGGTGGGTGTGTCAATGGGGGTGGTGTGTGGCAGTGTATATGAGGTTGGGGGAGTGTGTGGGGGTGAGCGTGACGTTAGGACTGGTGTGGGGCAGTGTGTGTGATAGTGATGGTATTTGGCGCGGGTGAGTGTGACGGTGGGGGTGGAGTGGACAGTGTGTACGTCATGGTGGTGGAATTTGAGGAGGTGAGCGTGATAGTGGGGTTGGTGTGGGGCTTTGTGTGTAAGATAGTGGTGGGGTGTGGGGGTGTGAGCATGACGGTGAGGGTGGATTGATGCTGTGTGTGTGAGGGTGGTGGAATGTGTGGGGGTGAGCGTGATGGTGAAGGTGGTGTTGGGCAGTGTGTGTGATGGTGGTGGTGTGTGCGGGGGTTAGTGTGACTGGGGGTGGTGTGGGGCAGTGCGTGTGATGGTGGTGGAGTATGTGGGGTTGAGCTTGACGGGGATTGTGTGGAGCAGTGTGTGTGTTGGTCCTGGTGTGTTTGAAGGTGAGCGTGATGGTGGGTGTGTTGTGGGGCAGTGTGTGTGATGGTGGTGGAGTGTGTGAGGAGGTGTACGTGATGGTGGGGGTGGTGTGGGGTAGTGCGTGTGATGGTGGTGGAGTGTGTGGTGGTGAGCTTGATGGTGAGGATGGTGTGGGGCAGTGTTTGTGATGGTGGTGGAGTGTGTGGGGGTGAGCTTGATGGTGGGGGTGGTGTGGGGCAGTGTGTGTGATGTTGATGGAGAGTGTGGTGGTGCGTGTGACTGTGAGGGTGGTTTTTTGCAAAGTATGTGATGGAGTGTGTGAGGAGGTGTACGTGATGGTGGGGGTGGTGTGGGGTGGTGCGTGTGATGGTGGTGGAGCGTGTGGTGGTGAGCGTGATGGTGAGGATGGTGTGGGGCAGTGTTTGTGATAGTGGTGGAGTGTGTGGGGGTGAGCGTGACGCTGAGGGTGGTGTGGGGCAGTGCGTATGATGGTGGTGGGTGTGTGGTGGTGAGCGTGACGGTGGGGATGGTGTAGGGCAGTGTGTGTGATGGTGCTGGTGTGTTTGAAGGTGAGCGTGATGGTGGGTGTGTTGTGGGGCAGTGTGTGTGATGGTGGAGTGTGTGGGGGTGAGCGTGACGGTGAGGATGGTGTGGTGCAGTGTGTGTGATGGTGGTGGTGTGTGTGGGGGTGAGCGTGACGGTGAGGGTGGTGTTGGGCAGTGTGTGTGGTGGTGAGCATGTCAGTGGGGGTGGAGTAGGACAGTGTGTGTGATGGTGGTGGAGTGTGTGGGGGTGAGCGTGACGGTGAGGGTGGTGTGGGGCAGTGTGTTTGGTGGTGGTGGAGTATGTGGGGGTGAGCATATCAGTGGGGGTGGAGTAGGATAGTGTGTGTGAGGTTGTTGGAGTCTATGGGGTGAGCGTGACGGTGGGGGTGGTGTGGGGCAGAGTGTGTGGTGGTGGTGGAGTGTGTGGGGGTGAGCGTGTCGGTGAGGGTGGTGTGCGGCAGTGCGTATGGTGGTGGTGGAGTGTGTAGGGGTGAGCATGACGGTGAGGTTGGTGTGGGGCAGTGTGTGTGGTGGTGAGCATGTCAGTGGGGGTGGAGTAGGACAGTGTGTGAGGTTGGTGGAGTGTGTGGGTGTGAGCGTGACGGTGGGTGTGGTGTGGGGCAGAGTGTGTGGCGGTGGTGGAGTGTGTGGGTGTGAGCGTGTCGGTGAGGGTGGTGTGGCGCAGTGGGTGTGAGGGTGGTGGAATGTGTGGGGGTGAGCGTGACGTTAGGAGTGGTGTGGGCAGTGTGTGTGATAGTGGTGATGCTTGGCGTGGGTGATCGTGACGGTGGGAGTGGAGTAGGACAGCGTGTGTGTGATGGGGTGGACTTTGCGGAGGTGTGTGTGATGGTGGGGTTGGTGTGGGGCTTTGTGTGTATGATAGTGGTGGGGTGTGAGCATGATGGTGGCGGTGGTTTGAGGATGTATGTGTGAGGGTGGCGGAGTGTGTGGGGGTGAGCGTGATGGTGAGGGTGGTGTTGGACAGTGTGAGTGATGGTGGTGGGGTGACTGGGGGTGACCGTGACGGTGGTTTTGGGCAGTGTGCATGACGGTGATGGAGTGTGTGGGGATGAGCATGACATTGGGGGTGTGGTGGGACAGTGTGTGTGAGGATGGTGGATTGTATGGGGTGTGCGTGACGGTGGGGGTGGTGTGGGGCTGTGTGTGATGGTGGTGGAGTGTGTGGGGGTGAGCGTGAGGGTGGGGCTGGTGTGGGGCATTGTGTGATATTGGTGGAATGTGTGGGGGTGAGCGCGACGGTGGGGGTGGTGTGGGACAGTGTGTGTGATACTGGTGGAGTGTGTGGGGGTGAGCATGACAGTTGGGATCGTGTGGGGCAGTGTGTGTGATGGTGGTGGAGGGTGTGGAGGTGAGGGTGGTCTGGGACAGTATGTGTGATGCTGGTGGTGTGTGTGGAGGTGAGAGTGATCTTGGGGGTGTTGTGGGACTGTGTATGTGATGGTGGTAGAGTGTGTGTCTACTGAGCATGACGGTGGGTGTAGTATGCCGCAGTGTGTGCAATAGTGGTGGAGTGTGTGGGTGAGGGTGTGACGGTGAAAGTGGTCTGGGGCATTGTCTGTGATGGTGGTGGAGTGTGTGGAGGTGAGAATGACATGGTGGTGGTGTGTGCGGAGGTGAGTGACGGTGGGGGTGGTATGGCGCAGTGTTTGATGGTGGTGGAGTGTATGGGGGTGAGCGTGACGGTGAGGATGGTGTGGGGCAGTGTGTGAGATGTAGGTGGAGAGTGCGGAGGTGACCCTGATGTTGGGGTTGGTGTGGGGCAGTGTGTGAGATGTAGGTGGAGAGTGTGGTGGTGCGTGTGACGGTGAGGGTGGTTTGTGGCAATGTATGTGATGTTGGTGGAGTGTGTGGGGGTGAGCGTGACGGTGAGGGTGGTGTGCAGCAGTGCGTATGATGGTGGTGGAGTGTGTAGGGGTGAGCGTGACGGTGTGGGTGGTGTGGGGCAGTGTGTGTGGTGGTGGTGGAGTGTATGGGGTGAGCGTGACGGTGGGGGTGGTGGTGGTGGCGTGTGTGGGGGTGAGCGTGACGGTGAGGGTGGTGTGCGGCAGAGTGTGTGGTGGTGGTGGAGTGTGTGGGGGTGAGCGTGTCGGTGAGGGTGGTATGGAGCAGTGCGTATGATGGTGGTGGAGTGTATAGGGGTGAGTGTGACGGTGGAGGTCGTGTGGGGCAGTGTGTGTGATGATGGTTGAGTGTATAGGGGTGAGTGTGACGGTGAGGGCGGTGTGGGGCAGTGTGTGTGAGGGTGGTGGAGTCTGTGGGGGCGAGCGTGACCGTCAGAGTGGTGTGGGGCATTGTGTGTGATTTTGGTGGATTGTGTGGGGGTGAGCTTGAGGGTGGGGATGGTGTAGGGCAGTGTGTCTGATGTTGGTGCAGAGTGTGGGGGTCAGCTTGACAGTGGGTGTGGTGTGGGTGTGTGTGTAATGGTGGTGGGGTGTGTGGGGGGCAGTGTGTGTGATGGTGGTGGAGTGTGAGGGGTTTAGTGTGACAGTGGGGGTGCTGTGGGGCAGTGCGTGTGATACTGGTGGAGTGTGTGGGGGTGAGCATGACGGTTGGGATCGTGTGGGGCAGTGTGTGTGATGGTGGAGGGTGTGGAGGTGAGTGTGATGCTGGTGGTGTGTGTGGACGTGAGAGTGACGTTGGGGGTGTTGTGGGACTGTGTATGTGATGGTGGTGGAGTGTATGTTTACTGAGCATGATGGTGGGTGTAGTATGGCGCAGTGTGTGGAATAGTGTTGGAGTGTGTGGGTGAGGGTGTGACGGTGAAAGTGGTCTGGGGCAGTGTCTGTGATGGTGGTGGAGTGTGTGGAGGTGAACGTGATGGTGGAGGTGGTGTGTGGCGTGTGTGTGTAATGGTGGTGGAGTGTGTGGTGGTGAGAGTGACGGTGGGGCTGGTGTTGGGCAGTGCGTGTGATGGTGGAGGAGTGTATGGGGGTGAGCATGACGGTGGGGGTGGGGTGAGACAGTGTGTGTGATTGTGTTTGAGTGTGTGAGGGTGAGCGTGACGGTGGGGCTCTGTGGGGCATTGTGTGTGATGGTTGTGGAGTGTTTTGAGGTGTGCGTGATAGTGTGGTAGTGTGGGACATTGTGTGTGAGGGTGGTGGAGTGTCT
Source organism: Chiloscyllium plagiosum (assembly GCF_037043375.1). NCBI lineage: Eukaryota > Metazoa > Chordata > Chondrichthyes > Orectolobiformes > Hemiscylliidae > Chiloscyllium > Chiloscyllium plagiosum. The sequence continues at coordinate 65,492,355 of NW_028270176.1, read as the reverse complement.
GGAGGTGAGCGTGACAGTGAGGGTTTTGTGCGGCAGAGTGTGTGGTGGTGGTGGAGGGTGTGGGGGTGAGTGTCACGGTTGGTGTGGTGTGGGGCAGTGTGTGAGATAGTGGTGGTGTGTTGCGGGGGTGAGCGTGACTTGTGTGGGGAGCGGGGCAGTATGTGTGATGGTAGCGGAGTGTGTGGGGGTGAGCGTGATGGTGAGACTGGTGTTGGGCAGTGTGTGTGATGGTGGTGGTGTGTGGGAGTGAGAGTGTGACGGTGAGCATGGTGTGGGGTGGTGTGTGTGATGGTGGAGTGTGTGGGAGTGAGTGTGACGGTGAGGGTGGTGTGGGGCAGTGCATGTGATGGTGGTGGAGTGTGTTGGGGTGAGCGTGATGGTGTAGGTGTTTTGGGGCAGTGTGTGTGATGGTGGATGAGCGTGTGGGGGTGAGCGTGACGGTGGTGAATGTTTTGGAGCAGTGTGTGTAATGATGGAGTGTGTGGGCGTGAGCATGACAGTGAGGATGGTGTTGGGCAGTGTGTGTGATGGTGGTGGTGTGTGAGGGGGTTAGTGTGACAGTGGGGGTGGGGTGGGGCAGTGCGTGTGATGTTGGTGGAGAGTGTGGAGGCGAGCGTGACCGTGATGGAGTGAGCGTGAGTGGCTCCGTGTGATGGAGAAGGAATGAGTGTGAGGGGGTCAGGGTGATGGCGATGGAGTGAGTGTGAGAGGGTCAGTGTGACGGCGATGGAGTGAGTGTGAGAGGGTCAGTGTGACGGCGATGGAGTGAGTGTGAGGGGGTCAGCGTGACAGTGAGGGAGTGAGTGAGAGAGGGTCAGTCTGATGATGATGGCGTGATAGTGGGGGGGTCAGAGTGACGTTGATTTAGTGAGTGTGAGTGGGTAAGTGCGATGGTGATTGAGTGAGTGAGGGGGGTCAGGGTGATGGTGACAGAGTGAGTGTGAGGGGTTCAGGGTGACAGTGATGGAGTGATTGCGAGGAGGTCAGGGTGATGGTAATGGAGCGAATGTGAGGGGACCAATGTGACCATGATGGAGTGAGTGTGATGGAGGTCAGGATGACAGTGATTGAGTGAGGCTGAGGTTGTCAGGGTGATTGTGATGGAGAGAGTGTGAGGGGTCCAAGTTGACGGTGAAGGAGTCAGTGCGAGGGGGACAAGGTGAAAGTGATGGAGTGAGTTTGAGGGGGTCAGGGTGACAGTGATGGAGTGAATGTGAGGGGGTCAGGGTGACGGTGACGGAGTAAGTGTGAGGGGGTCAGCGTGACAGTGAGGGAGTAAGTGTGAGGGGGTCAGCGTGACAGTGAGGGAGAGAATGTGAGGGGGTCAGGGTGACGGTGAAGGAGTGAGTGTGAGGGGGTCAGGGTGACGGTGAAGGAGTGAGTGTGAGGGAGTCAGCGTGACTGTGATTGAGTGAGTGTAATGGAGGTCAGGATGACGGTGATAGGGTGAGTGTGTGGGAGTCAGGGTGACTGTGATGGAGTAAGTGTGAGGCGGTTAGGGCGATGGTGATGGAGTGAGTGTGAGAGTGTCAGGGTGACGGTGATGTAGTGACTGTGAGGGGTCCCGGTTGACGGTGATGGAGTGAGTGCGAGGAGGTCAGGGTGACGGTGATGGACTGAGTGTGAGGGGGTCAGGGTGAGGGTAATGGAGTGAGTGTGAGGGGGTCAGTGTGACGGTGATGTACTGTGTGTGAGAGGGTCAGGGTGACGGTGATGGAGTGAGTGTGAGGGGTCCAGATTGACGGTGATGGAGTGAGTGCGAGGGGGACAAGGTGACAGTGATGGAGTGAGCTTGAGGGGGTGAGTGTGACAGTGATGGAGTGAGTGTGAGGGGGTCAGGGTGATAGTGATGGAGTGAACGTGATGGGATCAGAATGATGGTGATGGAGTTAGTGCGAGGGGATCAAGGTGCCAGTGGTGGAGTGAGTGTGATGGGGTCACTGAGACGGTGATGAAGTGAGTGTGAGGGGGTCAGGGTGACAGTGAGGGCGTGAGTATGAGGGGGTCAGGCTGATGACGATACAGTGAGTGTGAGGGGGTCAGGGTGACGGTGATACAATGAGTGTGAGGAGGTCATTGTGACGGTGATGGAGTGAGTGTGAGGGGGGTCAGACTGACGATGATGGAGTGAGTGTGAGGGGGTCAGGGTGACGGAGATGGAGTGAGTGTGAGGGTGTCAGGGTTACGGTGATGGAGTGAGTGTGAGGGTGTCAGAGTGACGGTGATGGAGTGAGTGTGAGGGGGTCAGGGTGACAGTGATGGAGTGAGTGTGAGGGGGTCAGGGTGATGGTGATACACTGTGTTGGAGGGGGTGATGGTGATGGTGATAGAGAAGTCTGATTGTTTCAAGGTGACTGTGATGAAGTGATTGAGAGGGCAACAGAATGACGGTGATGGAGTGAGTGTGAGTGGGTCATCGTGACGGAGATGGAGTGAGTGTGAGGGGGTCAGGGTGACGGTGATGGAGTGAGTGTGAGGGGGTCAGGGTGACGGTGATGGAGTGAGTGTGAGGGGGTCAGGGTGACGGTGATGGAGTGAGTGTGAGGGGATCAGTGTGATAGTGATGGAGAGAGTGTGAGAGGGTCAGGTTGACAGTGATAGACTGAGTGTGAGGGGTTCAGTGTGATGGTGATGGAGCGGGTGTGAGGATGACAGAGTGACGGTGATGGAGTGAGCATGAGTGTGTCAGTATGACAGTGATGGAGTGAGTGTGAGGGGAATTAGTGTGACGGTGGTGGAGTGAGTGTGAGGGGGTCAGGGTGACAGTGACGGAGTGACTGTGAGGGGGTTAGCGTGACAGTGATGGAGTGAGTATGAGGGGGTCCGGCTGATGATGATGGAGTGAATGTGAGGGGGTCAGTGCGATGATGATGGAGTGAGTGTGAGGGGGTCAGGCTGACGGTGATGGATTGAGTGTGAGGGGGTCAAAGTGACGGAGAAGGAGTGAGTGTGTCGGGGTCAGTGTGATGGTGATGGAATGAGTATGAGCGGTTCAGGGTGATGGTGATGAAGTGAGTGTGAGGGGGACAGTGTGACGCAGATGGCGTGAGCGTGAGGGGGTCAGACTGACGATGATGGAGTGAGTGTGAGGGGGTCAGGGTGACGGTGATGGAGTGAGTGTGTGGCGGTAAGCGTGAAGGTGAAGGAGTGAGTGTGAAGGGGTCATGGTGATGGTGACGGGATGTTTGTGAGAGGTTAATGGTGACGGTGATGGAGTGAGTGTGAGGGGGTCAGAATGATAGTGATGGAGTAAGTGTGAAGGGGTCAGTTTGACGGTGATCCCGTGAGTGTGAAGGCGTCAGGGTGACAGTGATGGAGTGAGTGTGAGGGGATCAGGTGAAGTTGATGGAGTGAGTGTGAGGGGGTCAGGATGACGGTAATGCAGTGAGTTTGAGGGGACATGGTGATGGTGATGGAGTGAGTGTGAGGGGGTCAGTGTGATAGAGATTTGGTGAGTGTGAGGGGGTCAGGATGACGGTGATGCAGTGAGTTTCAATACATATGAAACAAGCGACAGGCAAAAGTAGATATTGGGCCATTTCAAACTGATGCTGGAAGCCTCGTGATGGGAGATAAGGAAATAGCAGGAGAACCTAACAAGTGCTTTGCGTCAGTTTTCACAGTGGAAGACATGAGTAATGTCCCAACAATTAAAGGGAGTCTGGGGGCTGGGTTGAGTATGGTTGCCATTACAAAAGAGAAAGTGCTCGAAAAGCTAAAAGGTCTTAAAATTGATAAATCTCCTGGCCCCGATGGGATACATCCTAGAGTTCTGAGGGAGGTGGCTGAGGAAATAGCGGAGGCGTTGGTTGAGATCTTTCAAAAGTCACGAGTCAGGGAAAGTCCCGGATGATTAGAAGATCGCTGTTGTAACCCCCTTGTTCAAGAAAGGATCAAGGCAAAAGATGGAAAATTATAGGCCAATTAGCCTAACCTCAGTTGTTGGTAAAATTCTAAAATCCATCATTAAGGATGAGGTTTCTAAATTCTTGGAAGAGCAGAGTCAGATTAGAACAAGTCAACATGGATTTAGTAAGTGGAGGTCGTGCCTGACAAACCTGTTGGAATTCTTTGAAGAGGTGACAAGTAGGTTAGACCGGGGATACCCAGTGGATGTGGTCTATCTAGACTTCTAAAAGGCGCCACACAGGAGGCTGCTGAGCAAGGTGAGGGCCCATGGTGTTCGAGGTGAGCTACTGGTATGGATTGAGGATTGGCTGTCTGACAGAAGGCAGAGAGTTGGGATAAAAGGTTCTTTTTCAGAATGGAAGCAGGTGACAAGCAGTATCCTGCAGGGTTCAGTGTTGGGGCCGTAGCTGTTCACGGTATATATTAATGATCTGGATGAAGGGACTGGGGGCATTCTAGCGAAGTTTTCCGATGATACAAAGTTAGTTGGACGAGCAGGTAGTACTGAGGAAGTGGGGAGGCTGCAGAAGGATCTAGACAGTTTGGGAGAGTAGTCCAGGAAATGGCTGATGGAATTCAATGTGAGCAAATGCGAGGTCTTGCACTTTGGAAAAAAGAATACAAGCATGGATTACTTTCTAAACGTTGAGAAAATTCATAAAGCCAAAGTACAAAGGGATCTGGGAGTGATGGAGTGAAGTGTGAGGGATCAGTGTGACATTCATGGAGTGAGTATGAGGGGATCAGTGTGACGGTGATGGACTGAGTGTGAGGGGATCAGTGTGGCAGTGAAGGAGTGAGTGTGAGGTTGACCGTTTGACGGTCGTGCAGTGAGTGTGAGGGGATTAGTGTGATGGTGATGGATGAGTGTGAGAGGGTCACTGTGACGATGATAGAATGAGTGTGAAGGGGTCAGTGTGACTGTGATGGCGTGAGTGTGAGGGGTCAGGGTGACGGAGATGGAGCGAGTGTGAGGGGATCAGGGTGACGGTGATGGAGTGAGTGTGAAGGGGTCATGGTGACGGTGATGGAGTGAGTGTGAACGGGTCATGTGACAGTGATGGCGTGAGTGTCCATCACCGTCACTCTGACCCACTCACACTCACTCCGTCAACATCACCCTGATCCGCTCAGACTCACTCCATCACCGTCACCCTGAAAACCTCACACTCACGCCATCACAGTCAAAGTGACCCCCTCACATTCACTCCATCACCGTCACACTGACCCCCTCACACTCGCTCCATCACCGTCACCGTGACCCCCTCACTCTCACTCCATCATCGTCTCCCTGACCCTCTCGCACTCACTCTATCACCGTCTCCCTGACCACCTCACACTCAGGTGATTACAGTCACACTGAACCCCTCACACTCACTCAGTCACCGTCACCCTGACCCCGACACACTCACTCCTTCTCTGTCATTTTGACCACCTCACACTCACTCCATCACCGTCATTCTCACCCCCTCACACTCACTCCTTCACCGTCACCCTGACCCCCTCACACTCACTCCATCCCCGTCACACTGACCCCCTCACACTCACTCCATCACCGTCTCCCTGACCCCCTCACACTTACGTGATTACAGTCACACTGACCCCCTCACACTCACTCCATCACCGTCACCCTGCCCCCTCACACTCACTCCATCACCGTCACCCAGACCCCCTCACACTCACTCCATTACCGACACCCTGACCCCCTCACACTCACTCCTTAACCGTCACTCTGACCCCCTCACACTCACTCAATCTCCGTCACACTGACTCCATGAAACTCACTCCATCAGCATCACACTTACATACTCACACTCACTCCATCACCGTCCAACTGACCCCCTCACACTCACTCCAATACCCTCACTCTAACCCCCTCAGATGCACTAATTACTGTCACATTGACCCCATCACACTTACTCCATCAGCGTTACACTGACCCCCTCACACTCACTCCATCTCCATCATACTGACTCCCACACACTCACTCCATTACTGTCACCCTGACCCCCTCACACTCAACCCATAACAGTCTCACTGACCCCCTCACACTCGCTCCATCATCATCATCCTGCCCCTCTCGCTCTCACTCCATCAACTTCACATTAATCCCCTCACACTCAATCCATAACAGTCCCACTGACCCCCTCACACTCGCTCCATCACCATGACCTTGACCTCCTCACGCTCGCACCATCACTGTCACTTTGAACCCCTCACACTCGCTCCTTCATCGTCACACTGATACCATCACACCCACTTAATCACAGTCACCCTGACCCCCTCACATTCGCAACATCACCATCACCATGAACCCCTCACACTCACACCATCACCGTCAACCTGACCACCGCACACTCACGTGATCACAGTCACACTGACCCCTTCACACTTACTCACTCACCGTCACAGCTATCCCCTCACACTCACTCCATCACGGTCACACTGACCCCCTCACTCTCACTCCTTCACCGTCAATCTGACCCCCTCACACACACTCCCTCACCGTCACCCAGACCGCCTCATACTCACTCGATCACCGTCACCCAGACCCCCCACACTCACTCCATCACCTTCACCCTGACCCCCCTCACAGTCACTCCATCACCGTCATCCTGACCCCCTCACACTCACTCCATCATCCTCACCCTGACCCCCTCACACTCACTCCATCATCCTCACCCTGTTCCCCTCACACTCACTCCAACACCGTCACACTGACCCCCTCACATTCACTCCATCACCGTCACCCTGATCTCCTCACACTCCCTCCATCACCATCACACTCATCTCCCCACACTAACTCCATCCCCACCGCCCTGACCCCCTCACACTCATTCCATCACAGACACCCTGACCCTTCACACTCAGTCCATCACCGTCACCCTGACCCTTCACACTCAGTCCATCACCGTCACCCTGACCCCTCACACTCACTCCATCACCAACACCCTGACCAACTCACACTCACTACGTCACACAATGCACCGCACTACTTCTACCGTCACGCTCACCCCCACACACTCCACCACCACTAGACACAGCCCCACATCACCCTCACCGACACGCTCACCCCCACACACTCCTCCACCCTCACACACACTGCCCCACACCACCCCCACCATCGCGCTCACCCCCACACACTCCTCCACCCTCACACACACTGCCCCACACCACCCCCACCATCGCGCTCACCCCCACACACTCCACCAAACTCAGACATACTGCCCCACACCACCCCACCCATAGCGCTCACCCGCACACACTCCACCCAACTCAGACATACTGCCCCACACCACCTTCAACGTCACACTCAACACCCACACTCCACCAAACTCACACATACTGCCTCACACCACACCCACCGTCTCGCTCACCCCACACACTCCGCCACCCTCACACACATTGCCCCACAACACCCCCACCGTCACGCTCACCCCCACACTCTCCACCACCATTACACTCACTGCCCCACACCACCCTCACCGTCACGCTCACCCCCACACACTCCACCACACTCACACACACACTGCCCCACACCATCCCCACCGTCACGCTCACCCCCACACACTCCACCACACTCACATACACTGTCCCCCCACCACTCTCACCATCACGCTCACCCCCACACTCTCCACCACCATCACACTCACTGCCCCACACCACCCTCACCGTCACGCTCACCCCCACACACTCCACCACACTCACACACACTACCCCACACCACCCCCACCGTCACGCTCACCCCCACGCACTCCATACCATCACACACACTGCCCCCTCACCACGCTCACCACCACACTCTCCACCACCATCACACACTTTGCCCCACACCACACTCACCGTCACGCTCACCCCATCACAAACCACCATCCTCACACACACTGCCCCACACCACCCTCACCCCCACACACTCCACCACCATCATACACACTGCCCCACACCACCCTCACCGTCACACTCTCACCCACACACTCCACCACACTCACACACACTGCTCCACAGCACCCTCACCGTCATGCTCACCCCCACACACTCCACCACCTTCACCCACACTGCCCCACACAATCCCCACCATCTCACTCACCTCCCCACACTGCACCACACCACCCTCACCTTCACGCTCACCCCTACATAATCCCCCATTCTCCCACATACTCCCCTACCGTCACGTTCACTCTCCTGCAGTCGCCCACCATCACACTCCCTCCCTCGCACACTCCCCCAGCATCACGCTCACACACCCACGCAGTCTCCCACCATCGCAATCCTCACACACCTTAAACTGAGCTCCTGCCTATGAACACTGACCCAGTTGATCCCCTCTAAATGGCCTTTTCCTCCATTCCCATTCTATTCCCTGAGTAACAGACGGTATGTCCCACAACAGACGGTATGTTCTGTTTGTGATATCCTGTTGTACCAGTTTCTGCCACAGCCTACGATGCCACTCCACCTATTACCCCCTAGTAATGGCTCGTGTTCCCACACCCACTATGTCCCCGAGCAATGGTGTTTCGCACAAGCTCCATACTGTTGCCCTGGCAATGGCCTGACATTTCATCCCAATCTCTGTTCCCTAACATCGGCCTGAAGATCAACAACCCTCTTCTGTTCCCCCAGCACCGAAGGATTGGAGGAAGACAGTAACATTGGGAGGTTATGATTGCAAGATGGAGAGAGAGTGAATGAGATTTGGGAAGGCAAGGAGAGTGGAACTGAGTGTGTAAATGGGAAAAGGAGAGAGAAATAGCAGTGCAGTGGGAGGGATATATGGAGGGAGAGGGACAAAGGGAGCAAGGTGAATTCTGCTGAGAGCCACGTTGGAGTGGGAGACCCAGAAGGGAAAGTAAGGACAGAGTGAGTTAAACCCAGCTCCTGAGCTCAGGGCGCGGTGCCCTCCCCTTCCCTGAGGACCAGGACTTGGGGCTGAGTCTGTCTCTCTACAGCTCAGCTTCTCCAACACAAAGACACACAACAACATCGATCACTGCTGCTCGGCCCGCTTTAATCAACACTTTTATTGTTTACAAATGGAAGTGATGGATACAGTCAGTGGGATGGTGGCTTTTCTCACTGGCCCCTGAGTTGTGAGAAACATTGCAATGTTTCCCTGTAACCCCCCTGTGGGATAAGGATGGGCAAATCAGCGCTACCCTCAGTCTGTTACCATAGCGACAGGATGCTCCATCGCTGAAACACTGAACTGAAATGAGAAAATCCCGGATGGATTGATTAATGAGGGAATTTGAGTGATGGACGGATTTGGGTGAAGGCATACTTCAGCACATTCTTCAGCTGCTGCCTGAACTTAGTCTGGGTCACGGCATAAATCGCGGTGTTTGTGCAGCAACTGAGGATCTGTAGCATGAATCCCAATTTCAGCACAAACCAATCGAGATACACAGGGGAATCGACAATATACCGCATCCGGTTCCATATAGAATACAGCATTAACATTGACCATAACAGGATGAAATTGGCCGAGATCACAAACAGTAAAATTATGGATTTTTTTCGGTTTCTCATTTCAGTGTCAGACTGAGCGTCCCCATTGGTGTGAGCGCGGAATCTCCTGCGGGCTCTGCTGGTCACTAAAATGTGTCTGACGGTGAGAACATTGAGCAGCAGAATCAGGAGAAATGGGACACATGGGGTTAGAATGTGGTGGAGGAACTCGATTGTGGCCCAGACACTGGAGAATGCAACAGCGTCTGTTACATCACAAAACCAGGGGAGGTTCCCCAGCGAATACCGAGCCGTGAGCATAAAATTCCAGGGAATGTTCTTTAAACAGCTCAGCACAGTCACTGCTCCCAGAACCACAGCCGCCGTTTTCTCACTGCAGTATTTACTTTTCAGCTTCTGGCAACAAATGGCCACAAACCGATCAAAGGTGAAAGTGACGGTGAACCAGACAGAGCAGTCAGTGGCTGCATAAACCAGGACAGCGTGGATATTACACACGGGGACGGAGTCCCTCAGGAAATAAAACTGTTCATCATAAACAATGGGAATGTGTCTCAGGATCAGGTCGAGGATAATGATCAGGAGATCCACCGCTGACATGGCCCCCAGGTAACGTCTGACACATGGAGACAATCCACAATCTTTATAAAGCAGGACGTCGATGGTGACCACGTTAACTGTGAGGAAGGAAAACAAACCCATTATCCATCAGCCTGGAGGCAAAGGGACCCGTTTGATCGGGGATCCAGTGAGATTTTCAAATGTGTTCCTGTATTCAGGGATTTATTAAAATAATTGGAGCTGGAATAACAAATGGGAAGGTCGGAGTTACTGACAAAAATGTGACGACATAAACCACAAGAAACCCTCCCTTCCCAAACACACAGTGACACATCCATAAGGACAGATGGTTTCCTGAACATTCCCACACACTCGATCACTCGAGAGCAGACACAGGTCACTCCTTCCCAGTTCCTAATACGGAGGGTGGAAACGTTGCTGTCCTGAAGGATTCTCTCCCAGTTTCCTGAACACAAACAGAGTTTGGGAATTTCTGTATTTTGATCTAAATTGTGGTCGATCCTGTGACGTGGAGAAATGTAAACGCAGGAAAAACATATTCACCCCTTTAACTGCCTGAGGGGCATTCGGAACAATGTCTCCTTCTCCCTGGAACGGGATCTCTTCCCTCGGGATCTTATCGTTTGTTCAATTCACTGACGTCCGGCCATTCACAAAAAATGTCAGGGACAGAACGTTCTGGGGGATGTCAGTTATAGAATATCAGGGACAGAACGTTCCGGGGAATGTCAGTTATAGAATGTCAGGGACAGAACGTTCCGGGGGATGTCAGTTATAGAATGTCAGGGACAGAACTTTCCAGGGAATGTCAGTTATAGAATGTCAGGGGCAGAACCTTCCGGGGAATGGCAGTTATAGGATGTCGGGGACAGAACATTCCGGGGAATGTCAGTTATAGAATATCAGGGACAGAACGTTCCGGGGAATGTCAGTTATAGAATGTCGGGGACAGAACGTTCCGGGGGATGTCAGTTATAGAATGTCGGGGACAGAACGTTCCGGGGAATGGCAGTTATAGAATTCGGGGGCAGAACGTTCCGGGGAATGGCAGTTATAGAATGTCAGGGACAGAACATGCCGGGGAACCCCTTGACGTGTCCATCACCTTTTTCCCCCTCCCCACCCCACCAACATGATGTACTGTGCCTGGGCACACTGTAAATTAATGGGGTGAGAGACGGAGAGTCCAGTCACAGGGATGGGAACTAAACGCATTGCCAGATCAGCTGAAATGGTTAGATATACCACATTCTCAACCCACCTCACAGAACCAGCCCAGACACCATAAACACAGAGGAGATATCGTTTCACCGTGGAACACTGTGCAGACCAGGCCAGTGCACTGGTCAATACAATCCAGCAATCTGTCCAGAGTGGAACACTGCACAGATCAGATGAGGGCATTGATTGGTAAACCCACACCACATATCTGTCCAGCGTGGTGAGAAGTGCAGACCACAGCAGTGCATTGATCTATAAAACCGGACGAGATATCTGTCCAACACCGGGAGAAGTGCAGACCACAGCAGTGCATTGATCTATAAACCCGGATTCGATATCTGCCCAGCACGGGGAGCTGTGCAGACCACAAAAGGGCATTATCTATAAACCTCAACCAGGTAGTCTGACCAGCACAGCGATCTGTCCAGTGGTCACCCGTGAATTAATCTGTAAACCAGGAGCAGTTACCCCCCTCCCCGAGCATGTCGGACTGTGTACCCCTACCCCAGTGCATTGATCTGTAAACCACGATCAGTTACCCTCCGAACATGTAGGACTGTGTACCCCACCCCAGTGCATTGATCTGTAAACCAGGATCAGTTACCCTCCCAACATGTAGGACTGTGTACCCCACCCCAGTGCATTGATCTGTAAACCAGGATCAGTTACCCTCCCAACATGTAGAACTGTGTACCCCACCCAAGTGCATTGATCTGTAACACGGTGTTAGATCCCTGCCCAGTGTGGGGAAAGTTGCAGCCCATGCAGCTCACATCCATTTCCAGCTCCAACTCTCCATTGTGCCCTGGCAAGGGGTTGCTGTGAGTGTGAACATCACTGCCACAGAGATACAGAGATGGAGGGGGAATCAGTTTAAACAATAACAAATGGGAGGGTTATGGGAAATAGACAGCGAGGGGGAGACTGAGAGACAGTGCTATGGAAGGATATGTTCCCAGGTTTCAGAATGCAGAAATGAAAACATTTTAACAGCATCCTGTAACAAAAGTGTTTCCAGGAATGGTAGGTGAACATGATATTGGTGGGAGTTCAGATGATGCAGAGTTTTGGATGAGTATTTGTTCTGCAGCTTTGTATCTGGGTGTAGGGTCAGCAGAGTCTTTGACTCATTAAGCTAAATTTAACAATAATTTGTCTCAGTGCCATTTCCATTGACTGTAACAGAGGGATCATCTACACTAGGCCGAGCTAGTTTCCTGGTGCTATCTTATCGAACTCACCTCATTAACTACCCACTCTACCCCATGGTGTCCCTCTCATTCAATACCAGCCCGATTCTCCCACCCAATATGGCTGGAGGTACTCACCATCGCCCGGGTGCCCCTGGATATTCCATGATCCATGACACTGGCGCCATCTTTAAAAGGCCACTGAGCACACGGTTGAGCTTTCTCTGTTAGGAGCTGCCCTGTACAGTTTACCCCGAGCATGGCAGATAAGGGGCAATTACACCACGGTTTGTCGACAGGGGCACGGAGGTCCTGGTGGATGGGCTAGTACAGAGGGGAACCATTCTCTTCCCAGAGGGGGCTACACCCCAGACCCCCCGAGCATGGTCTGAGCTCACAACCCAGCTCAGTGCAGTATCTGCGGTCTGAAGAAATGTCCGGCGATACAGTACAAGCTTCAATAACCTTCCCTGCTCTTTCAGGATAAGGCTCACTGTATTCTCTCTGCTCGCTCCAACTCACTGTATATCTGTTATAGCACCGACCCCCAAACAAGGCTCATGCTCCACCACTCTCACTGCTGCATGCAGCACCTCTCTCTCTGTCTCTGTCTCTGTCTGTCTGTCTGTCTCTCTGTCTCTCTCCCTCCCTCCCTCCACTTTACCACCCCCCCCCCCCCTATACATTAATAACACTGCATGGATACAACACTGTGGACTGACTGCCTCCGGACACCTCACCATGACCCCTCCCCACCTACACGAACACTAACAGCAGGGCCACCCACTCCCTCCCTCCCTTTCTCCCATTCCAGGAGAAACAGCCTGGAATAGGACAGAAATGGCCAAGCCGTTCCCTCCCCCCCCCCCTCCCCCCGCCATGTGGGGAGGACCCTGGTACGAGCCGGAGAGGACCGGGACTCCTCGTGTGGAGATTCTGAAATATCCACGTCCCACCGACCGAGTAAGGAGCAATGTTCAGTGAAGGACAATTCTCACTTTAAACCCACTGGCAGCTCCGTTTCCTCCCGGCACAACTTAGAAGCTGTGGCCGTGATGCCATCTCCCTTTTGTGTCGAGTTGGTACAAATGGGATCCCCACGGTCTCGGTGGGCAGGAGGGTGGGCTCACAACACATCGTCACCACCACCTCCCAGGCAGAGAGCACCGAGACTCCCTCCTACACCTCCCCCTGTAAACAGCTCAGATACTGAAACTAATCTGTGATAGTTACTGCTCTCCCCACTTGTCCTGACATCTTCAACAATCTGTGCTCATACACACCCAGCGCTCTCTGCTCGTGCACTCCCTTTATAACCGTACGACCTGTATTAAACTGCCTTTCAATGTCTTTCCTACCACAGTCCATCACCTCACACTGCTCTGCACTGATCCCCATCTGCCTTACACCTCAACACTACACCAACGTGTCACTGTCCTGTTAGAGTTCCACACTCTCCTCCATAGACTTCAGAGTTCTTCCAGAGTTCTTCCAACTGAAATCCTGCCACACTCACGAGTATGAGCAAGTGAACTACTGATATATTCCCACGGACAGAGTCGAATAATGACGTGCTATCATGTACGAGACAGAGGAGATGAAATATTTCATCTGCCCGAAAAGTCGATTCTCCTGAACCTTGGATGCTGCCTGACCTGCTGCGCTTTTCCAGCAACACATTTTTCAGCTCTGATTATAATAAACCCACACCGAGCTGAAAGCGGGCACTAAAATATGTCCCAAAATCTGGGTATAGTAGTGTAGTGGGTAGTGTCCCTGCCTCTCAGTCAGTGCTCTGGATTTGATTCGAATTCCTGAACTTGTGTGGTAGTGTTCATAGCTCTGGACTAGAAGGCCTGGATTCAAGTCCTGCCTATTGCAGAGGTATGTCACATCATGTCAGGACAGGCTGATGAACAAACACGCAGGAGAATAATGTTACAGCTTTATGGGTAGTGCCGAGTGATGCTAGTGTCCCATCTCCGAGCACGAAGGTCTCGGTGTAAATCCCACAGAAGTGTCTCAGGATAGATCTGAACAAACTGATTAATATGGATTTAGAATTGTGACCTGATGGAGAAGGGAGAGGTGTCAGTATTGCATTTCAGAATTTAGGCCCAGGATGACTGAAAGCACAGCCATTCGTGTTGATTGGGGTCACATTTCGCAGCAGTAAAAGTTTATAAAATCAGAATGGCCATGGATAGGGTAAGTAGTCAGGGTTTTTCCCCTGGTTAGGGGCATCCAAAACTAGAGGGCATTGGTTGAAAGTGAGAGGGGAAAGGTTTTGATGAGGCCTAAAGGGCACCTTTTCACACAGAGGGTGGTGTGTGTATGGAATGAGCTGCCAGAGGAAGTGGTGGAGGCTGGCACAACTACAGCATCTGGGTACTGAGAGACCTGGCGAGCTTTTCCAGCAATTTCTGTATTTCTTTTTAAAATGCATTCAGTTTAACACAGGTATTCTGAATAAATTAAACATTTTATTTTTTAATGACGCAGGGCCATGTAAACATATTTCAAATCAAATGAGACCATTTTCTGCTAAGGGTATGGCTCTGTGTATGACAGCAGCAATGATGCACCTACATGGATCAGGGAATGTGATGGAGACATAGTTTTGACAATGTACAAGGAGACCTCACATGGTCCAGTTTGGGAGCGGATGACATTACTGTGTGATTCAATTCAGAGAGGGAGAAAATGTAATCTGCCTGAGAAGGAACGGCCTATTGCACTCGCTCTCCTTCAGTGTTCCACATCACAGCAATGTGTGCAAGCTAAAAAAAAAAACCTCTACAATCATCGTTACCATTCTTATTTTTATAGAAGCCCTGCAGTGTTGAAACAGGCCCTTCGGCCCAACAAGTCCATACCAACCTTCCCAACCCATTCCCCTATATTTACCCCTGACTAATTCACCTAACATGGAAATCCCTGAACACTACAGACAATTTAGCATGACCAATCCACCTAACCGACACAGTTTGTGGTAGGAAACTGGATCACCCATTACAAGCTCACACAGAAAAGTGGAGAATGTGTAAACTCCACACAGACAATCACCCAAGGTTGGAATCGAACCCAAGTCCTTGGTGCTGTGAGGCAGCAGTGCGAACCACCGTGCTACCCTATGGATGATCACTGACCAGAATTCACTGGAATCTCCTCACTGCCGAAAGCAAAGGTAATTCAGCCAAATCTAAATCCAGGATGTAATCCCATTGCTAGCAGCTGTGTGAGTACAATATCTTCAGAAGCAGAATAGCGTTTTGGACAATCTCACAATTTTCCCTTTTGTCATGAGTTCCAATAATATCTGGACAGAATTCTTTCAAGTTAAAAGAGACTTGCAATACCCAAACAGTTTGCCATTCATCTTTCCATCATAGTTTGAGTAACATTGCTCTGGTTCATAAACGTGCTATTCGAGCAGATAAAAGAAACTAGTCTGACTTGTTCCTAAAACTGATCCTGACTCAGTCTGAGACTGATATCATCGGCCGTATCACCAAACTGGTTATATTTAACATTTGTTGGGAGCAGTGGAGGAGTGGGACGTGAAAAGGAAACAATGACCCACAAAGCAGGGGAACCAAAGACCGGTGAGCCTGATGTCAGTGGTGGGTAAGTTGTTGGAGGGGATTCCACGGGATAGCATTTACATACATTTGGGAAGGCAAGGGCTGATCGGGGTAGACAACGTGTCTTTCTGCATGGGAAATCATGTCTCATTAATTTGATTGAGTTTTATGAAGAGATAACGAAGATTGATGAAGGCAGTTTGGGTGACATTGTCTATATGGACTTCAGCAAGATGTTCATTTAAAGAACAAAGAGCAAAGAAAATTTACAACCCAGGAACAGGCCCTTCGCCCTCCAAGCATGAGTCGATCCAAATGTACTGGCTAAACCTGTCGGTCAATTCCTAAGTATCTGTATCCCTCTGCTCCCCACCTACTCATGCATCTGTCCAGACGCATCTTCAATGAATCTACCGTGCCTGCCTCTACCACCTCTTCTACCAACGCGTTCCAAAAGCCCACTACCCTCTGTGTGAAGTACTTAACGCGTGTATCCTCCTTAAACATTCCACCTCTCACTTTGAAAGCATGACCTCTCGTTATTGAATCCTTCAACCTGGGAAAAAGCTCGTCTCTATCCACACTCATTCCTGAAGAAGGGCTTATGCCCGAAACGTCGATTCTCCTGCTCCTCGGATGCTGCCTGGCCTGCTGTGTTTTTCCAGCACTACATTTTTCAATTCTGTCCATCCTGTCTATACCCTTCATGATTTTGCAAACCTCAATCAGGTCCCCCTCAATGTCCTTTTTTCTAGTGAAAGTAAACCTAACCTACTCAGCCTCTCTTCAAAGC
This sequence comes from Chiloscyllium plagiosum, assembly GCF_037043375.1. Lineage (NCBI taxonomy): Eukaryota > Metazoa > Chordata > Chondrichthyes > Orectolobiformes > Hemiscylliidae > Chiloscyllium > Chiloscyllium plagiosum. Next base: position 65,475,607 of record NW_028270176.1, on the reverse strand, counting down.
GAGTATTTCATTCTGATTGGTAGACAGATTAGTAAGGTTCGGTCACATGGGATAAAGAGAAAGCTAGTCACAATTGGCTTGAAGGAAGAGGGATATTTTTCAGACTGGAGGCTTGTGAGCAGCAGTGTGCTGTAAGAATCAGGACTGAGTTCACTGCATTTCATCATTTATGTAAAGGATTTAGATGTGAATATTGGGGCCATAGTTAGTAAGTTTACAGATTACATCAGAAAGGTGGTGTAGTAGATTATCTCAGAGTATAACGAGACCACAATTAGATGGGACAAAGGGGCAAGGAGTGACAGATGAAGTTTAATTTAGATAAATATGAGGTTTTGCATTTTGTGAACGCAATCCAGGGCAGAAATTATACACTCATGGCAAGGCCCTAGGACGCATTCTGAAACAAAGGGACATCGGGCTGCAGGTACATTGTTCCTTGAAAGTGGAGTCGCAGGTCGACAGAGTGGGACAGAACATATTTGGCACATTTCCCTTAATCCGTCAGTGCATTGAGTATAGGGGTTGTGGTTGCATGTTGCATCTGTACAGGATATTGGGGAGGCCACTTTAAGAATACTGCGTACAATTCGGTTTTCTGCAGAAATGACTTACACACAGATGTTCCAGGTCTGGTAGTTTGAGCTTCATGGATAGGTTGATTAGATTGAGGTGCTTTCTCCTGGAGTGTCAGAGGCTGAGGGGTGACATTATAGAGGTTTATGAAACCAGCAGTGACATGGATATTCTGAACAGCCATGTTCTGCTCCCCAGGGTAGGGGAGTCCAGAACAAGAGGGCATAGGTTGGAGGGGAGAGAGTGAATGATTTAGAAGGGACCTGAAGATAAATGTTTCACATAGAGAATGGTGTGTGTACGGAAAGTGCTGTCAGAGGAAGTGCTGAAGGCGGTTACAATCACACATTTAAAATGTATCTGAAAGAGGAGGGATATTGGCCAAATGCTGGCAAATGGGCCAGGATCAGATTTGATATCTGATCAGAGTGAACAGATTGGACTAACGGGTCTGTTTCCGTTCTGCATGACTCTCTGATTCTATAAGAAGGATGACCAATAATTCTGAAAGGAACTTTCAAGTGGGAATTCTCTTCACTGGAAGTTTACTTGTGCCTCTATGTTCACGTTAATTGAAAGCTGCATTAGTTAAATATTTGACATAGAAGTGAGTCGTGCATAATGGGATGGAGACAGGAAAGTGGGGCTGAGACCACAACCTGATCAGCCACAATCTTAGTGCCTGGTGGAGAAGGCTCAAAGTATCTAATGACCCATTTCTGCTCCTCAGTCCCATGTTTCTGTGTTCCATCCAGCCCCGCATACCTGCTAGACAGGAGCAGTTGAAGGCCACTTACTGCTATAAACTGGTGCATAGAAACAGAGGAGAACATTCGGCCCTTCAAGACTGTCCCACACAGTTTGAGGTGATTTGGGAAATGTAATTGGAAAACCCAGGCTGGGTATGAAAGAGGCCCCTCATCTCTCTTTACAGAGCTTCCCCTCTCTACAGCTTGTGCTTCATTTGTTGGTCATGTTGTACACCCAGATTCACTGTGAATACAGCCGCCATACCTCACCCAGAGATGGCTCACATAATCCTCTGGTCTCCCTGACTGCAATATGCAACAACAGAGCATTCATGAAAATAACACCCACTAACTTTCCAATAAAAAAATGTGAGAACATCAGAAACAGAAACAGGTCGTTCACTCCCCAAGCCTGCCTTGCCCTTCACTAAGATCGTGGCTGATCTGCTCTCGGTCTGAAAACCTCTTTAATGCCCAATTCCTCATAGCCCTCACCTCTCTGACAGGTCAATATCCATCTATTTCCTCTTCAAATACTTTCAGTCATTTTGCTCCCCAACACTCTTGAGAAGAGAAATCCTGACATTCAATGCTACCTGTTTGAAGAAAACACTTGCTGCTCCTATACCATGGCCTATTGATATGAACAAAAGAGGTTGGCTCAAGGGTTCAGGTAAAAATGACTGGCCCTGATATCAAGGAAGTGGTTGGCTTTTGTTGACATCAAGGAACTGAACACAACTGGACTTAATGGGAATCAGAGTAAACTCTCCAGTGTTTGGAGTCAAACATGGCACAAAGGAAGATGTTCATCATCTCCGTCCTGGGTCACCTCTGTGGGAGATCCTCAGGGTAGCTTCGTCTTCACAAACATCTTCAGCTGCTTCATCAATGTCTCCCCGCCCCCACGCTCCCCACCATAAGATCAGAATGTGGGGATAGTCACTGAAGATTCCACAATGTTCAGAACATATTGTCCCCCCTCAGCTCCTGAACTAGTCTGTGTCCATGTGCAGCAAGACCCAGACTCCATTGAGACTTGTGCTATTAAAGTGTCGGTAACATTCATGTAACAGCACTGCCTGACATTGCACATTGCCACAGTAAAACAAGAGTTTATTCAGAACCTCATGCTGGTTTCACAGGAATATGAGGAAGCCATTCAGCCCATTGATATTATTGGAGAAGAACAGGGACAGCCCATTCAGTGCCTCTAGCCTATTACTCAGGAAGAGAAGGAGTCAAATGTGATGGACCACACCAGAGCCCCTCGAAAATATTTAAAGGCAATAGCCTAGACTCTAATGTTTTCTTATTTTAAAGGGAATGGAAAGTGTCTGTTCCAGATGCAATGTGACAGCATCAAGAGAAAATTCAGAAAGAGTATCAGCCAGGAAACATTCACTGAACCTTCCAACTCTGTGGAGACCCCAATAGTTTCTGATGTTACTGAGAAACCAAAACCCAGAGATCCTAATCTTCGAGAGCTGGCCACAACCATTCAGGCTGCATTAAAATAAACCTAAGGTCTCCCTCGCTGTTACTCAAGTGGTCTTAACTAACCAGCTTGTTAACGGTCGTTCAATCTCTCTCTTAAAAGAAACCAGGACAAAATAACCACGAAAACCTACAGCATCATCACACTTGTCAGTACATAGAGCTGTCAAACAGGAACCAGGGGTAACCAGTCAGGCCCTTGGCCCTGTCCAATCGGACGAGGGAGGAGCCAAGCAGCCCCTTGGGTCACTTATACAGGAACAGCAGGAGGCCATTCTCACCTCAATGCACTGACAAGGGGGCCAGAATGTGGTAATTGAGGCTGATTCCTGATTAATGTCTTATTCCCGAAACGTCGATTCTCCTGCTTTCGGATGCTGCCTGACCTGCTGTGCTTTTCCAGCAATCGACGCTCTACACTGATCTCCAGCATCGGCAGTCTTAAGTGTCTCCAGACTGATGCTCTAACATGATGAACAAGTGGAGCAGAGGCTGCACAGACAGACTGCTCCACATTGTTCCTCCTGGCTCCGTTGCTCATGATACACACGTGGGACTTTAATGTGGTGAGGAGGGAAGCCATATGTCTTGTGTGAAGTCTTAAGAAGGCACCTTCCATCACTGAGAAGACAGCCTGGTGTTCTCTATTTAGGTCGGAAGCTGGTGGGAATGGCTACCTGTTTCAGATGGAAGGTATTGTTGTTGCTGTTGGAGATTGTGAACAACCTGACGTTCAGTACAGGTTCACAGGCCGACTGCACAATAACGTGGGGAGAGTTAGTAAAGGCATATAAACTATTCGGAAAGCCATATTAGACTGATGAATGGACTAAGTTCAAATACTGGTGATCTTGCTCATGTTGATCTTGTCGCCTGCTTGCCTTGTGCAGTGTAACCTGTATGCCTTACTCTGTCCAAGTCTATTTCCACCCTATGATCTGTCTGGCCAGGCTTTCTATGACCTGCCCCCACTGGTCATAAATAAAGTGTTTCCCTGTACTGAGGTACACGTGGCAATAAATCAAACCAATCAATCCTGGGTAAAGTATGGAATTTCTCACCCTATCAATGTCTCATTTGGAAATAAGTGATCGCTGCCATTCCTCGTGTTTCAGCGTCACCATTTCTTCGTCTCTCACAGCTCTACAGATTAAACACTCAGCTTATTCACTCTATCCTCATGTTACCATCACCCATGTCTGTGGTAAGGAGATCATTCCTTACAAAGGAGATCAACTCTGTAGAGAGTGCCCCACATGCTCTCTTAGCAAGGCTCTAAAACTGTAGGAAGATGGTTTTACTTATGTACTCGAATCATTATAAAATGAAGGACAGCATACCATTGACTGCACCCATTACTGCACACAGGGTTTGATTCAGAGCAGTCAGCATCGACTTGTGAGTGGGAGATCATGCTTCCCAAATTTGTTAGAGTTCTTTGATGAAGTGACCAGGAAGGTTGATGAGGACAGAGCGGTATACATCGTCTCTATGGATTTCAGTAAGGCCTTTGATAAGGTTCCACCTGGCAGGCTGCTCTGGAAGGGGACATCACGTGGAATGCTGGGGGAACAGGCCAATTGGATACACAGTTGGTTTGATGGTAGAAAGCAGAGGATTTAGTGGAAGGATGCTTGTCAGACCGGAGGCTGGGTCCATTGCTGTTTGTTATCTATGAATTGGTTGAGAATGTACAAGTTATGATTAGTAAGTTTGCAGATGACACTAAAATAAGTGGGAGCATGGTCAGTGAGTAAGTTTATCAGAAATGGCAGCAGGACCTTAATCAGGTGGGGAAGTGGGCCGAGAAATATCAAATGGAATTTAATATAGATGCGTGATGTCTTACATTTTGGGAACTCAAATCAAGGTAGGAGTTTCATGGTGAATGGGAGGATCTTCAAGGGTGTAGTGGGCAGAGAGACCTTGGGGTTCAGGTGCACGGTTCTCTGAGAGTGGAGTCACAGGTAGACAGGGAAGTGAAGAAGGCTTTTGGCACACTGGCCTTCATCAGGCAGGATATTGAGTATAGAAGTTGGGAATTTATGTTGCAGTTACACAGGACTTTGGTAAGGCCGCACTTGGAGTATTGTGTTCAGTTTTGTCACGTTGTTAGAGGGAGGACGCTATTAAATTAGAAAGAGTGCAGAAGAAATTTTCAATGACGTTGCCAGGACCCAATGGTCTGAGTTATAGGGAGAGTTTGGACAAGCTAGGACCTTTTCTTTAGCATGTAGGAGACTGAGGGAGTCCTTATAGAGCTGAATAAGATCACATGGTAGGGTTAATGCTCTCAGTCTTTTTCCAAGGTTTAGAGAATCGAGGATGAGAGAGGATCAGTTTAAGGTTAAAGGGGAAGTAATAAAACGGAACCTGAGGGGCCACTTCTTTACACAGAGGGCTGGTACGTGGATGAACTGCCAGTAGATGTGGTTGAGGGGGGGTACATTAACAACATTTCAAAAGCATTTGGATAAATATGTGGATAGGAAAGGACTGGAAGGATATGGGCCAACTGCAGGGAATTGGGGTGAGCGTAGATGGACATTTACAAGGTGGAGTCGAACCCCTTTGTTAATGAAAACCAAACACCCAGAAAAGCTCGACTCACCTTGTAATCTGTTAAAATATGAGTGACACGGATCTCCTACATTCCACTATTTAAACAAAAATTAACAAGTTAGTTTCTTAACTTTAATAGTGAACACTAAACAACAACTATTCAAAAATACAAGCCCCTCTTGTCTTAGCTACTTACTATCTGACTCCAACTCTGTAAAAATATTCTGTTCCAACAACCCACATATTAAACATTACAATCTCAAGACCACACTGCCTCTATCTTCCCCGCTGTGTTCACTCTTCCATCTGCTAATCTCCCTGGGTTATTTTTTTATTGCAAGTAGGTTTGACATGAACATGTATCTCCGATAGAGAGTGTTTGAGATGGCCAGTTAGCACTCCTGCTCTACAACAGTTACTCTGCTGTTGGATGGCAGTGGCTCTCCCTCTAGTGTTCAAATGATGGGTTTATCTACTCCCCATGATACAACAATTCTCATAGTTTGATTGCTTTCTAGGTGTCCAAACAATAATATTCAATTCCGTTGGTTTCTGGTATCCTGAGCGTTATTTAAACTCTTTGGTTGTATTTGAATTGTTGTCAAAACAGCAACCAAAACTCAGGTATCTGTTTCCTAGCTAATTGTGACATATGGAACAATCTGGCATTTAGCTGGCATCTGTGGCTGTACCTTCTATTCAACAAAACCCGTTCTGTCTTAAAGTGACCTGACATGCTTTCGGCTTCATAAGACCACACCCCTTCAGAAAAAAAAAAGAACCATCAGAATTAAAAGATGGCTTAATTTCTTTTCCTCTAATTCTTAATCCCATTATTATGAAATACGAAAGTATTAATCTCAGTTATATCATTCATATTAATTTTGTACACCTATTTAAACTGGAATAAGTCAAATCCTATCTAAACTTTTTCCTTTAAATCCACGATCATATATTTGCTATTACATTTTAGGACCCACAGCATGTACATTTTGTAAGTTTAAAGTCGTTATGATCAGACTCCAATGAAATACTCTCATATTCTGGTCTTTAAATATTCCAAAAAAACGCGAGAGGTTTGTCGTGGTCCACAACCATCTCCGACAGTTTATTTGTCACATAAACATTAAAATATTGTCAGGTTAGTGCAAAACTTATTCATTCTTTTTCAATAATGGGGAATATTGTATTTTTCTTTCTGGTGGATATTGCGTTTTTTCGACAAGTAACCAATTAGCCATTCAAATCCATCATAACCTTTCTGTATCAATATATCTCCAACCCCTACATCCCTAGAAACAAATAGAATTTTCAAAGGGTTTCAAAATATTTGGTATAGCTAAAACTGGTGCGGTGATTAATCCTGCTTTAAAATTCTCAAATGCCTCCTGGCATTGTTCTGTCCACCACAATTCTGTGTTCTTCTTTAGTAAATCCATCAGTGGTGCCAATACGCTGCTGAAGCTTGGAACAAACTTCCGATAGAATCCACTCAGTTCCAAAAATCGAAGCACCTCTTTCTTCGAGGATGGCCGTGGAAATTCCTCAAAGCCCTTTGTCTTTGTGTTCCATGGGGTCAACCTTCCATGTCCAATGTAATGTCCCAAGAACGTCACCTCTGCCTTCGCGTATTCTGTTTTCTTTAAGTTTATTACCAAGTTTGCTTCTTGTAATCGTTCAACATGCTCTGGCAACTGTAACACGTGAGCTTTCAATCACTTGCTAAAGATCACTACATCATACAGATAAACTGCATTATTTGTTCATCTGACCATAACTCTGTTCCTGAGTCACTAAACCTGGCTTTGAAGGGAATTCCTATCACTGGTGGCAATACTAATACGTCATCCCCACAGGAAATTTCAGAGTTTTTATCTGCCACCTGCTTCATTCTATACTGTGCCCTTCAGCTGCTGTTTAGCTAACTCACCTACTCCATCTAATCTCTCCCTCACCTCACATACATCATCCGAGTGTGAGATCTCTGACTTCGGTCCTGCCAATTTATATTCAATTAATTCCAAAGGACTTCTCACTTCAAATATTAACTCAAAGGAAGTAAAGCGAGTAGATTTATTTGGGGCAAATTATTTTTGTCTAATGGCAAACAATTTAATGAGACACATTCATTCCAATCATTCCGGTAATCCTGACAGGACGCTGTTAAAATAGTCTTCAGTATCTGATGCTAACTTTTCAAGGCTCCCTGGAATTCAGGATGGGACGCCCTTGATTTAAACTGCTGTATGCCTAAGCTATCCATGACTTCCTTAAACAGCTGAGCGGTAACATGAGACCTTGGTCGGACTGAATCTCTCTGCGCAGCCCACAGTGAGTAAAAAAAGCTACCAATTCCCCCACCTACCTTTTTACCTTAACACTCCATAATAGAATTGCCTCTGGAAATCTGGTAGACACATCCATTATGGCTAGCAAATATTGGTTTCCACTTTTATTTTAGATAGGGGAGCTACACAACTAATCATAACCCACGTGGAATGTTCTTCGAATGCAGGAATTGGTAACAAAGGTGCTGGCTTTAGTACTGCCTGTGACTTCCCTACCATTTAGAATGTTTGACATGTACATCAAAAAATAACCACGTCCGTGTGCATTCCAGGCCACTAGAAATGCTTCTGTCCCTCAGCCTGGGTCTTCTGTACACCTAGGTGACCCCCTGCAGTTAGTTTATGTGCTACCCGTAACACTGTACGCTACCTCTAAAACAATTTCGTGCACTTCGGCCGATTTCCCTTCTGTACTAACCTATCGGGGTCTCCATTTTAATTTTAGCATTCTATCTTTAAGTTAATAACGTTCGACAATATATTTTGATTCCTTTTCTGTGTGTGTGCATGTGCATGTATTTGTGTATGTGTGTGTATATATCTATTGTAAGTCCATTAGCCTTTCAGGACTAAACACCTCTGCCTGATTCTCTACCTGTTCAGGTTTTTTCTGCACCGTTACATCAAACAGGGTGTCAGTTAACTGCACATCAACTCGTTTGGCTTTTTATTTCGGTTTTCCTTCCTGCTCTAACTTATGACAGTGGAATCTTGTTACTATACAGTCTGGAAAAAGTCCTGAGTATTTTTCTTTTAACTCCCCAATTCCCTAGTTTTCCTTTTGCCTTCTCCAACACAAGGGGTGCCACTCCAAATTTCGTTCCTGTTAAATCGTTCCCAAGAACAAACTGTATTCCTGGAAATGACATTCTGTTACTCACTGTCACTGTTACTTCCCCAACCTTGATTTGGCATTCCATCCTGATGTTACACAAGGCAATGCTTAACTTCTAACCCCATTCCACAAATTGTCACGATCTTGATTAATATGTCAGAAAGAGTGAAAATACTTTCATCTCTCACTATTAGAGGCCGAGAGAAAGTGAGGGCTGCAGATGCTGGAGATGAGAGATAAAAAGTGTGGGGCTGGAAAAGCATAGCCAACCAGGCAGCATCCGAGGGGCAGGAGAGTTGATGATTCAGGCATCAATCCTTCATCAGGAAAGTGGGGGGTGGGGTAAGGGAGGGGGAAGGGGGCCGAGAAATAAATAGGAGGGTGAGAGTGGAGCTGGGTGTAAGATAGTTTGGCGATAGGTAGATGCAGGTGGGGTGTGATGGTGATAGGTCGGAGAGGAGGGTAATAGGACACCTATCGGTGATAGGACAGCTGGAACCCTCTAACTAGAACCATCATCAACGTTGACTTCACCAAATTCCAAATCTCCCCTCCACCAACCTGTCCCAGATCCAACCGTTCAACCTAACACTGCCCTCTTGAACCACCCTAACTGGCCAGCTTCCTTCCCACCTATCGACTCCACCCTCCCCTCCGACATATCACTATCACTCCCACCTACATCTTCTTATTGTCTTCCCAGTGACCCTCCCACCAGCCCAGCTACTACCCTTGTATTTATCTTTCAGCCCCATTGTCCCCCATCACATTCCTGACAATTGGTTTCTGCCTGATATTCGATTGTCCTGCTATTTGGATGCTGCCAGATCTTTTGTGTTTTTCCGGCGTCTCACTTCTCAACTATTAGAGACTGAGCAGATCCCATATCTCACAAAATTATAACGTCTTGTCCTTCTCCCCCCGATCTTTCTGAGTAAACTTTATCTATAGAGGTGAATTCTTTATAGCGATCAGGTACTGACTCCATACCCAGCCCCTGCCTTGGCTGTATACTCTCCTGCAGCTCCTCGGCTCTACTTGGGGTTTCCTTTACCAGTTTCACTAATGCCACTGGCTTAGCCTCTTCTACCACATCTTTCCACAAAGTGCCTTCATTCAACGAACATCACAGTGTGTCCCAGCTTACTTCAATGAAAACATCTTTTCCCATTGCCCTTCTTACACCATCGGCACTGTAATTTTATGTGGACCACGCCCTTATAGTGAGAGCACCTGAGGCCTTTCACCTCCTTTCAACCCCTTTGTGCTTCTTTTTTCACTTGTGGTAAACTATTGTGCGCTACTGTTCGCTTTGAAATGTGTGAACTTCCCTTCTCCCAATTTCTATCCCTCATAGCATGAAAATTCTCCCGAAAGCTAAATTTCATCTCATGCACTAATGCATATTTACCTGCCATTTCTCCCATGCTTCTCGCTTCTTGAACTTTCTGTTCATGCACATGAATTCTTACCATCTCTTGAAGTGAGTCTTTAAACTTCTCCAGCAGAATAATCTTCGAGCCTCACAGGTCTTATCTATTTTTAAGTCGAGCACCCATCTATCAAAATGAAACTAAATAAGGCTGACATCACTGATATTACAGAGCTCTAAATCATGGTCAGAAACCAGAGTAGGTCACTGAGTACATGACTGATGGGTGAGTGGGTCTCGATGTGAACTAAGGGACAGAGAGCAGAATTGCATTGCAGGTATTGCAGCTCAAAACTGCGTATTTATGTAGTGCTGTAGACTACAGCAGCAGGAGAAGCAGAACAGCATTCAACCACAACCTGTAACTTTTAGCCTCGAATAATTTCCTCAGTCTGCCATTACCATCAATACGATCTATGTTTCAGTAATGACGGTGGGTGAACATGACTGGGTCAGAACCACGTGAACCTAAACCTGACGCGAACCCATTTAAGCTACCACCCTTGATAAACAGATCTGATCGAAGCTCCGCAGTCCTGTCACATTCTGACATAAATGGTGATGAATTATTAAACAAATGACTGGAGCGAAGGACTCCACAAATATCCCCATCCTAAATAATCGAACAGCCCTGCACATCCGTGTAAAAGACCAGGATAGGTAGCTGCACCAACCTCAGCCAGAAGTGTTGAGTTGATGATCCACCTCACCCTCGCCATGATACCCACAGAATCACAGTTACCAGTCTTCAACCAATTCAATTTGCTGTACGTGACATGAAGAAATAGCTGAACACAGTACGTACGAAAAAGGCAATGGTCCCTGACAGCATTCCTGTAATAGGACTGAAGACTTGTGCTGCAGAACAAGCCGTGTCCCTGGGGAAGCTGTTTCATTCCAGCTCCAACTTTGACATCGCCCTGGTAATGTGGAAAATTACTCAACTATGTCCAGTTCCTAAGAGGATTATAATTACAATCTGACCAATTACCTCCCACTCAGACCCACCACGACAGTCAAATTGGTGGGAGTTCTTTTTGACAGAGTTATCAAACAGCACAGAAATAACCTTTCAGATAGGTCCCCATGTAGAGATGGTGCTGCTGTGGAAAGGTCACTGGATTACTAATCCAGACCAGGCTAATGCTCTGGCAGCTGGTGTAAGTTAAACACAATTGACAAAATATTAAGATGCAAAATCTGGTGTCCGTAAATAGTGACCTTCAAGCCAATGTCGATTGTAACCAACAATTTGCTTCACAAATATACTTTCAGAAAGTGAATCTCCCGTGCTTTCCTGGTCTGGCCTAAACGTGACTGCAGACACACAGACATGTGATAAACTTTTCAATGGTCTCTGAATCCGCCAAACAAAGCATTCTATTGTATCAAACTGTTCCGAGGTCTAAAGGATAAAACCAGACAGAACACCCGGCCCCAGGCTCAGTATCGGAAAAGGGAACGAGAAACACAGTCCTGTTGACCCTGCATAGACCTCCTTCCTAACATTTGAGAGCTTGTGACAACATTTACAGACTGCACAGAAACATCGGGAATGGAGTCGGCCATACAACATATTGAGCCTTCCCCATTCCAGTTCATGTTCAAACATCTCCTCAATGCACTTTTCCCACACACTGTACACATCCCTTAATGTGATTAACCGTGGGAAGCTATAAAGTAGGAAGTGCAGTAGTCCATTTGGTCTGTCGAGTTTGCTACCCAATTCAATATAATGATATCTGGCCCTTTATTTCCATATCGTTCTCCTTCTCTCCCACCATTCCTTTACTGTCTCTAAGTCCGTATTTATATTCAGTGTCTTGGCTTCCAGGTTCGAGCTCATTCCCCAGGTTCACCAGTCTCTGAGGGCAGACATTTATTGTCATCTCATTGCAGAATGGTCTATCTGTACCTAATACTGTGGACCCTTGTTTTAGACACAACAGGCTGGGGAATTATCCAATCCGTCTCACCCTGTCAGAGCTTTATATATCTCACTGAGATCTCCACCCATTTTCCTAAACCCCATGAAATACGGGCCCAGTCGCCCCACACTGCTCCCACAACAAGCCTGTCATCACAAAGATCGGTCTGGTCATCCTTCACTGCACTCCCTCAATGTCAGGTTTGTCCTTTATTAGGTACGGAGACCAAACCTGCACACAATACTGCACAGTGTTTGAGATGGGGTCTCACCAACGCTCTGTACAGCTGCAGTAAGACACCCTTACTCCTGGATTCAAATCCCCCTGAAATGAAGGTCAGCACATCATTGATATTCCTAACTGCTTTCTGCTCCTGCAATATTGGTTTCAGTGACTGGTCTACAGGGAGATCCAGATCCTTTGCAATGATGCAGCTCCCCACTTGGTAGGTCTATGTACACTGGGCAGCGTGTGAATGCCATTCCCAGTATTGACTTCAGGCTTCAGAACTCACTGCGCTGCAGGGACCTTAAAGGGCTGTGCAGAAGGAAACAACAAAAAGGCGCATGCGTCGCTTTTTAGACCAACATGTTTCAAACAATCCCTTTTCAAATGAAAAGCTGCCAATCTCTTGTTCCCGTCAAAGGGCACACCGTCACCTCTGCCCACATTGCTCTCCATCTGCCACATATTTGCCCATTCACTCCACTTGTCTTAGTCACCTTGAAGCTTTTTTACAACCTCCTCACCCACTCGCAATCCAACATCCTTTAGTTCTATCAGCAGGTTGGGATATATTGCATTTGATTCCCGCAACCAAAGGTTTATGTATATTGTGAACAGCTGGGACCTGAGCACTGATCCCTGTGATAACTCAGCAACCTTACTCTGTTAAAAAAAATCTGGTTTTTCAATTTATTTATTTCGTGAATCTGGGTGTGACTGGCTGGGCCAGCATTTATTGCCTGTCCCTGGTTGCCCCTTGAGAAGCTGGTGGTGAGCTGCCTTGTTGAACCGCTGCAGCCCACTGTGGATACAGTGATAGTAATACCATTGAATGGCAAGGGCAGTGTTTAGATTGCATTTTAGTGGTGATGGTCACGGTCTGGCAATTGTGTGACGTGAATATCACTTGCCACTAGTCAGCCTGGATACTGTCCAGATCTTGTTGCATTTGGACATGGACTGCTTCAGTATCTGAGGAGCCACAAATGTTGCTGAATATTGTGCAATCATTGGGAAACATCCCCACTTATGACCTTAGAATAGAGACAAGGTCATTGATCAAGCAGCCCTGAAGATGTTTGGGCCTAGGCCACTGGCCGAGAGACTCCTATAGACTTGTCCTGGAGCTGAGTTGATTGGTCCTTATCAATGGCCACCTTCCTACGTGTTAGGTATGATTCTAACCAGCGGGGAGTTTGCCCTGATACCCATTGATTCCAGTTTTGTTTACGCCGCTTCATGCCACTCTTGGGAGAAGACAGCCTTGTTTTAAAGGACTGTCACTCTCACCCCACCTCTGGAATTCAGCTCTTTTGTCCATGTTTAACCAAATTAATGAGGTCAGGAGCTGCGTGACCCTGGTGGAGCACAAATTAGGCGTCATTGAACCGGTTATAGCTGAGCAGGTGCTGCTGGAAAGCACTGAGACATTCCACCACTTTGCTGATGATCGAGAGTAGACTGATGCGGTGGTGATTGGCCGGACTGGATTTGTTCTGCTTTTTATGCATAGGAGATAATTGGGGTAAGTTTCCACGTAATCGAGGAAATGTAATTGTTATAACGGTATTGGAACAGCTTAGTGAGGGCAGTGGCAAGTTCTGGAGAACAGCTTTTCCGTACTATTGACAGAATGTTGTCAGAGTATGTACCCTCTGGGGTATCCAGTAACTCCAACTGAATCTGGATATCATGTGGAGTGAATCAAATTGGCTGATGGCTGGTAACTGAATTGCTGAGGACCACTGGAGGACGCTGAGGTGCATCATCCACTCAGCACTTCTGACTGAAGATTATTGCGAATGGATCAGCCTTATCTTAGACACTGAAGTGCTGGGCTTTTCCATCATTAAGGATGGGGATACTTGTGGAATCTCCTCCTCCAATGACTTCTTTAATTGTCCATAACTATTCTCAACTAGAAGTAGAAGGACTGCAGAGTTTAGATCTGATCCGTTGCTTGTGGGATCACTTAGCTCTGTCTATTACTTACTGCTTATGCTGTCTGGCGCACAAGTAGTCCTGTTTGGTGGCTTCACCGGGCTGACACCTCATTTTCATATATGCCCAGTGCTGCTCCTGCCCTCCTGCACACTCCATTGAACCAAGGTTGACCTCTGGTTTGATGCTAATTGTTGTGAGGGGGATATGCCAGGCCATGAGTTTGTGCTGGAGTTCAATTCTGCTGCTATTGATGACCCACAACACGTTATTGACACCCAGATAGATCTGTTCGAAGTCTGTCGCAGTTAGCACGGTGATAGTGCCACCTAAAATGGTGGAAGTTATTCTCAATGTGCAGGTGTGACTTTATCTCCACAATGACTATGCAGTGGTCACTCTTACCGATAATGTCATGGACAGATACTTCTGCAACTGGCAGATTAGTAAGGCTGTGGTCAAATATGGCTTTTCCCTCTTGTAGGTTCCTTCACCACCTGCCGTAGACCCAGTCTATCAGTTATATCCTTTAGGACACGGCCAGCTCAATCAGTAATGCTGCTGCTGAACCACTCTTTGTGGACATTGACATCCCCAACCCAGAGTACATTTTGTGCCTTTGCCACCCTCAGTGCTTCCTCCAAGTGTTGGTCAGCATGGAGGAGTACTGACTCATCAGTTGGGAGAGGCTGGTACATGGTAATCAGCAGGAGGTTTCCTTTCCCATGTGTAAACTAACTTCATGGGATACAGAGTCACTGTTGAGGAATCCCAGAGCAATTCCCTTCCAACTGTATCCCACTGTGCCACCACTTCTGCTTTGTCTGTCCTGCTGGTGAAACAGGAGATATCTGGGGAAGGTGATGGGGTGTCTGGGACATAGTCATACTCACAGAATCATACCTTAAATACAAGGTCAGGCTTCACAAGTCTGTTTATTTCTATTCACTGTTTCCTGCCAGCTGTCCGATTCCAGAAGCATGTCCATATATTCGCCCCAATCCACTAAGATTTGATTTTGCAAACTGGGCTTGGAGCTTTACCAAAATGTTTCTGAAAATCCGCATGTTTTATATCCATTGCTTCTCTTTCATTTGTATCCCAGTCTGTTTCTCAAACATAATTCGCATTTTACAAATCTATGTTAGTGTTGTCTATGACCATTACTTTCAGCCTCAATAATTGCTCCTAAACGATTTACTTACTATGTTCTACGTTCCATGTACTATTTTGTTTTCCATATCGGACTTGGTTTTCCTGGTATTGTCAGAAAGTTCTGTGAAGACAGAACTGAAGTAGTGGATTCATAGTTCTGACATTTCCCTGTTTCGCTTTCTCCATTCTTTGGTTTCAAACTAGAAGGAACCCGCATTGTTTTTTCATACTTCTCACGTTGACATAATTTGACAAGCTATAACAGTTCACTCTTATAACCTTTGTGAACCTTATCTTCAGAAACCTATCAATTCCTGTCTTAAGCTGCTTAGCTCCACATCATACACGAACAGGAGCATATGCTCTGTACCAACAGAAATACAGCACGATCTATATTAGTCCCACTTTCCAACACCAGGCACATATCCTGGAATGTTATGACACTTCCAAGTGCTCGTCCAAGTACACTTAATGTTTGAGAGGTTAGCCGTGATAACTCTCCTCTCAGGAAGTACATTCCAGACCTCAACACCTT
Source organism: Chiloscyllium plagiosum (assembly GCF_037043375.1). Classification (NCBI taxonomy): domain Eukaryota; kingdom Metazoa; phylum Chordata; class Chondrichthyes; order Orectolobiformes; family Hemiscylliidae; genus Chiloscyllium; species Chiloscyllium plagiosum. The sequence continues at coordinate 65,459,824 of NW_028270176.1, read as the reverse complement.
CTGGGTGAAAAAAAAGTAATCTTTAAATCCTCTCTGAACGTCAAACCCTTCACTTTAAAGTGTGCTCCCTTGTTCTTGATCCTCTGTCTAAAAGGAACAGCTACTGTCTATCCACCCTGTCCATACCCCTTGTTAACTTATCCTTCTGAATCACATCCCCCGCAGCCTCCACTGCTCCAATGTAAACAACCCGAGCTTACCCAGCCTCTCTCCATAGCTGATATGCTCCATCCCAGGGAACATCCTGGTGAATCTCCTCTGCAACCTGTCCAGTACAATCGCATCCTTCCTGTAATGAGGCTCCCAGAAAGACATACAGTACTCCATCATGGACTAAACCAAGCCCTGTAAAACACTTATAATGTACTCCCTGATTAATAAACGCTCCACCCAAGGTTCAATTCTTAACTACTCCATTACCCTGTTCAGTCACATTCAGGGATGTGTGGAGAAACACCCTCTGAGCTTCCTAGTGTGCTGCCAATCATTGTGTACACCCCATGTCTGGTTCCTCCTTCCAAAGTACATTACCTCATATTTATCAGGATCACATTCCATCTGCCATTGATCTGCCCATCTGATCATTCCACTTGTATTTTCCTGTCAAATCAGAACTTCCTCCTCACTGCCAACCACCCGGCCAAATCTTTGCGTCAAACATAAACAGACTTATCACAACTCCCACCTCTCCACCCACTCCCCCTCCAGATTCACATCTATACCATTTATGAATGCTACAAACAATAAGGGACACAGCACTGATCCATGTGGTACACCAGGGGACACTGGTCTCCAGTCACACAAACAGCCTTCTCCCACCACCCTCTGTCTCCTGACACTAAGACAATTTTCGTTGTAACTTTTCAAATTATCCTTGATACTCTGAGATTTTACTTTATTTATTTCAATTTCCCATGTGGTACTTTGTCAAAGGCCTTGCTGCAAAACTAAATAAGCGACCTCCTCAAACTAATTCGATCAAATTCATTAGGTGTGACTTCACTCTGATCAAGTCATGATGATTATCCCTGATCAAACCTTGCGACTCTGATTGGAGTTCGATTTTCTCCTTCTCTATTGTCTCCAGTAGTTTCCCGAACAGTGATCTAATACTCGCTCGTCTATAGTTACCTTAGCAAATCTCTACCACCCTTACTGTGAAGTGGAATCATATTAGCTGCTCTCCAGTCCTCTGGCACCTCCCCTATGGTCAGATTCCAATTAAAGTTTCCTCCCTTGACTCCAACAGTATCCAGACCTGCGGATTGGACCAATTGTATACCAGACAAAGCCTCAAACCCCTGCTCGAATTTTACATCAATCTCTTCAAGAGCTTTCCAGTCCATCTTCTCGAATTCTGTACCTGCATCCTCCTTCTCCCAAGTAAAACAGCTGTGATGTTTACATGTAACAATCTATCAATGTTCTCCGGGTTGACGCACTGATTGCCCCCCTTTGGTTTCTAATGGACACTAACTGTTTGCTGATCATTCTGTTCTACTTGTCCGTGTAGAATACCGTGGGATTCTCCCTAATCTCGCCTGCTTGCACTTCTCCATGTCCCTCTGTTATTCAGTCCCCTCTATGTTTCTAAGTTTCTAAGTTTCAGTACAATCAAATCTCATCTTTTGAAACTCGAGATCACAGGCTGAAAGTCCCCCATCAGACAATCTTGCCATTTTATGGATTAGTCTGGAAAATACCTTTTGCACTTCCTCTGTAGTCAGTGTATTCAATCTTAGATTGGGACTCCAAACGATATACAATACTCTAAATTTAGTCTCAGCAACACTATATGCAGGTGGTGCACGATATCTTCTATATTTCAATTACATATATATGAATGTAAAGCTAATTTTTCGTTTCCTATTTGCATGCGTTCTTCCCAATTCCTTTCACTTTAACTTTTCTTTTGATGTTAGTGGGAGAGTTCTTAAAAAAGATCCTCCTGAATATCCAACGATACGTTATCCATTAGCTCCTCATTGCCTACGTCCACAAGAATCATCTTCAAACCATTCCAAAAAATGTTTGCCACTTATGGTTTTCGTTTCATCGATGCATTATCATCCTCCCCAGTTTTCCCATTACCTTCTATATATCCAGTAGCACGTTCTTTGTAATTCAGCCCAAGAGACACCCGACCGCGGATTACAAGTTAACTGATCTGTAGTTCACCACTCTCCATCTTCATCCTTTCTTAAACTGTTGGATAATATTTATAACTGTTGCCAAATCCAGATTGGCTAAATATCTTTCCGGAATGTATTGGAAAATAACATGAAAATCTGAGATGCAATCAATATGTCGATTGCTGCTTCCTCTGAAATTCTTGTATGAAGTACATCTGATCTGTTAGATTTATAAGTACTCTTTTCAAAGATGACCACAACACTGAGAAGAATGATCTTAGACTTTACTTACACAAGTCCCATGGTCACTTGGTATTTCTGGGAGAATTTTTGGATATTCTGCCTTGAAGATAGACACAAATAAACTATTTCTTTTCCCTGTGATTTTTCTGTACTCTTCAATAAATTACGCTGTCCGCACATCTACTGTTCCACATTTGACCTTGTTTTCACTTTTGTTTCATACACTGATGCACTTTTTTTTAGCAGTCTTTTTTTTTTTAGCAGTCTTTATGTTTTGTTTAGCAGTCTTTATGTTTTTCTTTAGCATTCGTTATGATTTTCTTTTGTTTGCATGCTGTTTCGCTTTTTGATTTCCTTCTCAGTTTCTTGGTCATCCGTTGCTGGGTCCTACATTTCTCCGAATCCACTGGCTTACTACAACACTTGGCATTTTTCTAAGCTGTTTCCTTTGACCTAATAGGTAGTTAAAGGTGAGGCTGAAAGGGTTAGTTCGGAGAAGAAGGTGGACCAGATTGATGGGAAGGAAGATGAACACATAGGAACGTTCAAAAGGGAGTGTGTGCTGAGTTGGAAGATTGGACTGGGATAAAGTGGATTAGATTAGATTACTTACAGTGTGGAAACAGGCCCTTCGGCCCAACAAGTCCACACCGCCCCGCCGAAACGCAACCCACCCCTACCCCTACATCTACCCCTTACCTAACACTACAGGCAATTTAGCATGACCAATTCACCTGACCTGCACATCTTTGGACTGTGGGAGGAAACCCACTCAGACACGGGGAGAATGTGCAAACTCCACACAGTCAATCGCCTGAGGCGGGAATTGAACGCGGGTCTTTGGCGCTATGAGGCAGCAGTCCTAACCACTGTGCCACCGTGCCGCCCACGCGGAGTTAGGGGACATGGGGAAACTGGTGAAATCTACATTAATCCCCTGTGGTTGGAGCGTCCTAAGGTAGAAGAGGAACCTTTCTTCATCAATGCTTCGGGTGGTTAGGGTTTGGCGATGGAGGAGTCCCAGGACTCTCGTGTCCTTGGCAGAGTGGAAAGGAGAGTTCAAGTGTTTAGCCACAAGGTGGTGGAGTTGGTCAATGTGGCTGTTCCAGCGATGTTCTCTGAAATGATCCACGTATGTCTCGCCAATGTAGAGAAGACCACACTGAGTTTAAAGGATGCAGTAGATGAGGCGTTCTGTCTCCCTTCATCACTTATCACTTTCAACCCACCTTCATCTACCTATCGCATTCCTAGCTACCTGCCTCCTGGCACATCCCTTCTCATTTATCTCTCAGCCCCCTTGACCCAGAAGCCTCATTCCTGATGAAGGGTTGTGCCCGAAACTACAATGCTCCTGCTCCTAGTAAGCTGACTGACTGTGCTTTTCCAGCGCCACTGATCTCCAGCAGCTGCAGTGCCACTTTCTCCTCACACCTTCAGGGCTTGCAAGATTTAGATTTATAACAGTTACTTCAAATAAAACAAAAACTACCGTGTACTCAAACAGCATAAAATAAAAACAATACATTGTGGTCACTGTTCCCAAAAGGTCCTTTACAGCAAAGTTTTCAATTAGCTTTTCTGATCATCCAACATCAATTTCTAAATAACCTGATCTGTAGCTCCGTGCTCGACAAAATGTTAATGCCAGCTATCTAACACATGCTCATGAAATCCATTTTTTCTCAGCATTAGCATTCAGTTGGGTTAAAACAGTTTAGATATAATGTAAACAGTACATTATTACTGCAGTAGCCACAAATGTGTAGATCTCATTTTCCTGTTTTATAACGTGCCCAACATTTGTATTGCAGCTTTCACTTTGATATATAACTCCCATCAATGTTTCCTTCTCCTTGCTGTTTTGACCCTCCACCTTGCAAGATTCTGTAGAATCTGAGCGACGTGGACTTTGGGGAGATTAATGGTAGAGATCATCTTGCCACATCATTTATCTTCTTAAGCATCATTGTGACATTTTCTCCAGATCTCCCGTTATGCTTGTGGAGTAGAGAAAGACAATGATCGTTCAACAATGCTCTGTATTTCCACCAGAGAGCTGAGACTGGTAAAGCATTGCTGCTGCTGTACAGGATCTTAGTGATATCACATCTGGAGTAGTGTGTACAGATTTGGTCTCATCAATGAAGAAAGGATATTGTTATATTGGAAGCAGCTCAGAGATGATCCCCTCAACTGATTCCCGCAATGAAGGTGCTAGCTTATAACGAAAGAATGATCAGGTTGATCCAATAGCCATTGGAGTTTACAAAAATGAAAGAAGATCTTATTTCAACATAGATGACAGGAAGGAGTCAACAACTGAAGAGAATTACACAGATAATGGAGGAATCCATTCCGTTCTCCAGCCTGTTACACAGGAACAACAGAAGGATATTCAGGCCTTTGACCCTGTTACACCAGAATAGGACGAGGCTGTTCAGCCCCTGGAGCCGAATGTATATTTACAGGAGGAGGCCAATCAGCCCCTTGAATCTATAACACTGGCCCCAGAGTAGGCCATGCGGCACCAGTATCCTATTACACAGCAACAGGATCAGCCCATTTAGCCACCTCAAGTCCGTAACATAGGAACTGAAAGCGGTCACACAGTGACTGGAGATTTGTTACACTGGGATAACAGGAGGCCATTCAGATCCACCGAGTCTGTTGCAAGAGAATTGGATAAGGATAAAAACTATCTGAGACTTATTTCATGAGAAAGGAAGAGGTAATTTAGACACGTGTCTGTTGTATGGGAACAAGAGAAGACCAATTGCTCCCTTGGTCCCATCTCCTGGATACATGAGGAGACCGTTCAGTATCTCCACCTATTATGGAGAAATATGAGAAGACCCATCAGCCCCTCAAAATGTTACACAGCAACGGGAAGATTCCATAATCCCCCACCCCTCTAACGCATCAACAGGAGGTGGTCATTCTGGCCTTGGAGACGACAACATGGGAACACCAGAAAGACTTCATCCCATTGATTTTGTCCACCAGCAGGATGATGAGTCCAGCCAGCCACACATACCTCTTATGCAGCAATTTGAGCAGATCTCTTAAAACCTTTTGCCCATCAAACAGGAATTCAAAGAAAACGCAAAGGCTTTAGAAAGGGAAGAACTTATAATAACTGAATACATTAGGGAGTAAAATGTAACAAAACGTATTGTAATTTAAGGCAAATTATTAGAATCCATTGTTGTGGACATTTGCAAACGTAAACCACAATTCGTCGGAGTCAACATGGTTTTACAAAAGATAAATCATGATTGAAGTATTTTCTTGAGTTATTTAAAGATGTGACAAACAAGGTGGATAATGGGAATCCTGGAAATGGAATATATCTGGTCTTCGTGAAGGATTCAGATACGTCGCTTCTCCAAAGAGTGAGTGGGAAGATCAGACAGCATCGGTTTAGGAGTAATTTATTGGCTTGGATGGAGGATTGGTTAACCAACAAAATGCAGTCAGATGAATTAACTGCGTTATTTTCTATTGGAAAATGCAATTTGTTGGGTGCCATAGATTTTAGTTCTCATGCTTCAACCATTTGTGATCGACATTATTACTCAGTTGACGGGATAGAAAATACTATAGCTACATTTTCAGATGACACTAACATTGGTGGGAAATTACTTCGAAATGATGATGCAAGAGATTTAAAAACTATATGTATAGATTGGGTGAATGGGCTAACATTTGGCAATGAAAATTAAAGTGGATAAATATGGGGTTATTCAAGTTGGCCAGCTTAATAAAAAGGCAAATTATTATCTAAGTGGAGAGAGACTTCAAAGTGTTTAAGTGCAGAGGGATCTGGGTGTCTGCTTGCATATCACAGAAAACTTGCTTGCGGGTACTTGAAGTAATGAGGAATGCAAGCATAACTTCAGCGTTTTTTGTAAAAGGATAGAGTAGAAAGGCAGGGAGTGTTGCTGTCGCTATGCAAGGCATTAGTGAGGCTGCAACTGGAGTACAGTTTGGGTGTCCTGCTGAATGAGGTATTTCCATTGGAGGCAATTCAGAAGAGCTTCATTAGATTGATTCCATATTTGAAGTGTTTGTCTTATGAAGAGAAATTGAGCAGTTTAGGCCTATTCTCTCGAGTTTATAAGAATGAAAGGAGAGCTCACTGAGGTCTGTAAAATGCTAAACGTAATTGAAAGTGTAGCTGTGGAGTGGATATTTTTTCATGTCGCGCAATCTACAATAAGAGACTACAGTTTGAGGATCGAGAGATGGCAGGAAAGTGGAACAGAGGCCGCGATGACATCAGCCATGATTGTAGTCCATGGCGGAGCAAGTTCGAAGGGTTGGATTCCTGACTGATGCTCCTTGTTTATATTCAGCTTTACAACTGTGTTACACAGTAATGTGGGAGGATAATGTATCAAACAGGAAGCAGGCACTCTGGATAAATCAGTCTAAATCAGTTTGATAGAACGTCACCAGTGGAGTCACACAGTGACCAGTGCTGGGTCCTCAACTATTTACAGTCTATATCAATGATCAGGAGGGTGGAACAGATATAGAGATACTGAGTTTGGTAATGTTGCTGTGATAAGCAAGAGATTAAATTATCAAGAGAGGGTGGAGGGTCTACAGATAGATACAGAGAGGTAAAGGCAAAGGATAATAATTTGGCAGCTGCAATATAACATGATATAATCTGTCATTTTATTTACAGGAATAATGGCAGGCAGCATGCTACTGAAATGGAGAGGGATTACAGGGATTAATGATACTGTGTATTGGGGGGTTCACTCAGACCCGTTCAGACACGGGAGGTTTTGCTCCATCCCTGATCGTCTGCTCCTTGACGCTCCAAGTGACCCCATTGCTCTCCGTACACATGGAATGTTTTGAAGTGTTTGGTTGGTGATGGGGGATGCTGTTTTCAAATGTGTATCAAGGGGACGGCCTTTATCCAAGATACATTCATTCCTTTCTACATGAAGACCCGAAGACGATGGGAATGGCTGCCCGCTTGTGAAAGAAGAGGCTGTGGTTGCTGTCTGGACAGGGGTATTCACCAACATGATGTCCTGTGATGGGCACGCTGCAAGATTAATACAGAGAGAGCTCCTTCAGTTACTCTACCTCTCCCCATTGACACGGCTAATCCGCAGATGCCATGTACACCATCGGGAATCCCACTATACTGTATAAACCCGGCAGTTCCCTGCTGAGGGTGAAACAATGTATTTACCTCATCTACCATATATATCTTCCGTCACTGAATGGTTACATGGATGGCAACACACTGGGATATGATGGCCATATCACCCAGTCCTGTTTAAAAAGTTCCAGAACATAGAATCTGAATGAAACTGTGACCTGAACAGCCACTGGCAGCACCGTCCTCCCCCCGGGGGTGAAGCTGCAGGACGTTTTGAAGGAGGTGACACCGCTCTGTGACCAGCTCCTTGTTCAATCAGTGTCCCCTCACACTCTGCTCCTGGGTTAAGTGAAGCTTGGGAAGCTGTTCCTGGAAAGTCCGGGGTGGACACAGCAGATCCCTTTCCCCATAAACACTCACTGCGTGGTTTCAAAGCTTCCCTTCTCTGCAACCTCTGCTCCATTTGTTGTTCATGTTGCAGACCCATGTAACTACATTCATGTTGTAACTACAGTCCCCATGCTCCATCCAAAGTTGGGTCAGCAAATCCTCAGGTCTCCCTGAATGTCTGAGGCAGCTCACAGCACAACCTCCAGCAAAACATCCCTAGCTGCTGCACTAACTTTTCAATAAGAGGAGTCAGTTAGAAACCCCTCGTCTATAAGTGTTGTGGACCAGACCAGATTCCCGCAAAATATTTTAAGCAGGCCGCTTAGACCCAAACCTTTCGTTATTTTGAATATAGATGTGAAGTGTGCTTTCCAGATCTGTTGTGACTGGTCAAACCAGTCGATATTAAGCAAAAGATAATCTAATTAAATGCTTTAGTTAAAATACAATCAAAGAAAAGAACATTTCAGGATGGCTTATATGTTGGAACACTTACACAAACAATAGATACCGTACCTTCTTGGTATACACTGCTTGGCACAAAGATATATTCAAATACAGATTCTTACATGCAGTCTTCTGATCCAGGAGAAATCAACATCAACAGAAATCTCAGAGAGAAAGGCAGGCTGGGGATCATGTATTGACACTTCCAACCATTCTGGGACCCGAACAGCTTCTGAATGCTGCAGCTGAAAATAAAACGAGGGAACCTGGTCTTTGAGAGCTGGGCACTGCTAGCTCCATTGTTATCACCGTTTTAATAAAACCTAAAGGCTTTCTCAGTTATTTACTTAAACTGTTTTCAGACAGCAGTTCTGCACCTCTGCCTTTAAAACCTCTCATCAAAAAAAAACCAAGAGAAAATAATCTTTTTACAGTGATAGTATTCTCACAATTCCACCTTTAATAAAATGATCCATCAATATACAAAGATGGATACATTTCAGACCGCCTAATCTTGCTCTGTTAGTAGACTGGAATGAATATATATATATTCATAATATATATAATATATATAATACATATATATATATATATATATATATATATATATATATAATATATATATATTATATTGACTCTGAGCATACAAATGTTCACAACTCGATTCGATTTCAGTCATTTTACTCCTGCCACAGAATGCCTTTTGTCTTTCTTCATCCAAGTCTCCACAACGTGTCAAAACTTACTTTTTCTCGCCCTGTTAACTTTATAATTTCAAATTGATTGGCAGCAAGAATAAGCTCAGTCGAAACAGACTGGTATTTTTCTAACCTAAACTTCTCCAAGAACTTTAAGGGGTCACGATCAGTGATAAAGATTTGTCTCAGATATGTTATTGGTATTTAAATGCTGAAATGTTGTAACGCCAACACCAAGCTCAAGGCCTCCTTCCTCATTGTGGAATAAATCTGTTGATGTTTCCACTGGACACTCTGACCACACGTTACATAATGGAGCAGTTCTCATCTCTCCAATAGTCCCTCTGAATGACATAGCTCCTTATGTCTCAGCATAAAAATATTACATCCTTCTGTACCACTTAATGCTGTAACCTTTTTACCTGCTACTACTTGCCTACGCCAGTAAACCTTACTCTCACAGGGATATGTTTTAAGAAGATCTCACACATTCTTCTCAATCCCTCACAGAAACCAAACTTTGATTTCTGAACCAAATCATCATCAGCCATTTCAGCTTCTAACCTTGCCATTGTAACTCTCTGCCCTTCCACGTGAGTTCTCACGACTCCACAATTGTTGAACTTCTTCAAAAAAAGAATCTCTCTCAGAGTGTCATAGGTTTGCTCTGTTTTTAATACCCTTCCCCACCTTTCAAAATTACTTTGTTTTATCCTTTCAAACACAACGTGCGGTTAACCAGGGATTCTACTAAAGATTCCTGAAACACTGTCGGCTTCTGGCACAAGCTCATTTGCACTTCAGATGGCTTTCTTCACCCCGTCCGATAGGGATGCAAATACCAATCAGATTTGTTTGGATAAACTAAATCCACATGTGCTCTGGCCACTGCACTTATTTAGCCACTTTCTGAAATGAAATTAAAAAGGCTCCTCCATCATTCTCATCACATTTAGATAATGCCTGGATGTATTTAAACAGATCCTGATCAGGCCTTTGGCTACCATAGGGTTGCTCAACATTGCTATCCTCTAATGAAAATCCATACAAAATGAAGAGGAATTTAGAATAACTTAACTATTGGAAAACTTAATTGAATAATGGATACAGTATGTTCTACAAATGAACTGTTCAATCTATTAACATCACCTAAACGCACCCCTTGGCAAAAAGGAACATTCAGACATGCATTCTTGCATTCAGTTCTCCAATCCAGGAGGAAACACCATCAAGTGAGGCTTTAGAGAGAGTAGCAGCTAGGGATAATTGACTAAAACTTCCAACCTCTCTGGGACCCCAAGCACCCGGTGATTGTTACAGCTACAAGAGAAAACAAACTAGAAAACCTGGTCTGTGCGAGCTGGCCATTGTTACTACTATTTATTATAAACCCTAAAAGCCCCGTAAGTTATTTACTTGAGCCGTTTTCAGTAGGCAGTTTGGCCTTTAAGACCTCTTACTAAAAAAAAATGTGAAACTAACGTTTTATTAAAAAAAGTAACAGCATTGTCACACAATGTAGATGCCTGATCCTTTACTCAGTGGGCTTCCTCGTGTTACTTATCGCAAGGTCACCTGAGAGGGACAAATCCAGGTGCAGACCAAGTTACAAGGATGTATCTCATAAATTCTGAAACACGCTTGTCCATGGACCATCACATGGGACATACCAGGAAGTGAACAACAGCTTGACACCATTTCAATATTTCTGAGCTTCACCATGATTGCACTCGATACACTAGGGAGACAAACCCAAGGCCAGGGAAAGATACAGAGGAACAGAGAGATTCACTTTAAAGACAGAAACAGACAGTTAATTAACTGAAAAGATGTTGTGGAAATATGGGGAAAAAGACAGGGCAGTGGGACTAACTGGAGCAGTGAGATCTTCGTGAGTAAAATGACAAGAATGAGAACATTGAATAAAGGCATTGTCAGATCAGCTGGAATGGTTTGTTAAATCAAATTCTCAATCTGCTTCACAGAACATCACAAACAACATAAACTGGGACAAGATGACAGCCCAGCATGGAGAGCTGTGCAGAGCATGCTAGTGTGTTGCTCAGTAAACTGCACTATCTGCCCAGCATGGAGAGTATTGCAAACCTAAGTATCAGATGCTAACTATAGTCGCATCAGATTACTGCCTACAATGGGAAGGTTTGCTCTGTGTGTGTGTGTGTGTTTGTGTGTGTGGTTGAATGCGAAACTCATTGTTTGAGAAGGAACGCACATGGAGGAAACGATTTTAAATACAAACAACTGGCAGGCGTTTTTTTTAATCAACAGAGACAACGAGAGATGTTTCATGGACAGATGAGGTAAAGTGTTTGAGAATGTTAAAATAAAGTCATTGCCAGACACAACAGCAATATACATCGGCGTGCACATGATTGACAGATGGATGGGGGTTTGGTATGAGTTCGAATCAGATTTGTTTCGGCAGGTTTGAAGCCGGAGCGTCAGCAGCAGATTATTGGCTTCATTAAGCCTGTACTTCATAGCTCAAGGTTCAAACAGCAGATAGACTAAACCAGTGAGATATATTCTGGAGTGGTGAGTATTTCAAGTTAGAAATGTTCAGGGCATGGTGTCAAGAATCAGCTCATGGTCAAAGGGATCTCCCACAGTTGTGACTTGTCTGCTTTAGCTGCAGCTATTGGCCAGAGATGGGATGGAAACAGTGGAAGGAAGTGGAGTTTGTAACCAGAACAGTAGACAGTGACCTCTATGCTCTTAACAGCAAAGGCAATGATACATGTGGTTCTCCCCTGAAACTGAATAGATCAACATAGAGACCCGTGATTTAACACTTTTAGTCAAGAAAAGCTGTAAAGAATGAGAAGAAGCCATTCAGGCCCTCAATTCCATTCCACAGGAGCAGCAGGTGAGCACAGAGCTATTGGAGCCTGTTACTCTGGAGCAGTTGGCGGACATCTATTTTCACAAAACTTCGATTAGGAGGCAGTCACTCAGCTGCTGAAGGCTGGGACACAGGAACAGGAGTCAGTCACTCAGCTGCTCGAGACTGGAACACAGGTACAGGAGGGAGTCACTCAACTGCTCCAGACTGGGACACAGGATCAGGAAGGAGTCATTCAACTGTTCGAGACTGGGACACAGGAACAGGAGGGAGTCATTCAACTGCTCTAGGCTGGGTCGCAGGAACAGGAGGCAGTCACTCAACCGCTCGAGACTGGGTCACAGGAACAGAAGGGAGTCATTCAACTGCTCTAGACTGGGTCACAGGAACAGGAGGGAGTCACTCAACTGCTCGAGACTGGGACACAGGAACAGGAGGGAGTCACTTAACTGCTCGAGACTGGGTCGACTGGGTCACAGGAACAGGAGGGAGTCATTCAACTGCTCTAGGCTGGGTCGCAGGAACAGGAGGCAGTCACTCAACCGCTCGAGACTGGGTCACAGGAACAGAAGGGAGTCATTCAACTGCTCTAGACTGGGTCACAGGAACAGGAGGGAGTCACTCAACTGCTCGAGACTGGGACACAGGAACAGGAGGGAGTCACTTAACTGCTCGAGACTGGGTCGACTGGGTCACAGGAACAGGAGGGAGTCATTCAACTGCTCTAGGCTGGGTCGCAGGAACAGGAGGCAGTCACTTAACCGCTCGAGACTGGGTCACAGGAACAGGAGGGAGTCACTCAACTGCTCGAGACTGGGACACAGGAACAGGAGGGAGTCATTCAACTGCTCGAGACTGGAATACAGGAAAAGGAGGGAGTCACTCAACTGCTCGAGACTGGGACACAGGTACAGGAGGGAGTCACTCAACTGCTCCAGACTGGGACATAGGATCAGGAAGGAGTCATTCAACTGTTCGAGACTGGGACACAGGAACAGGAGGGAGTCATTCAACTGCTCTAGACTGGGTCACAGGAACAGGAGGCAGTCACTCAACTGCTCGAGACTGGGACACGGGAACAGGAGGGAGTCATTCAACTGCTCTAGACTGGGTGACAGGAACAGGAGGTAGTCACTCAACTGCCCGAGACTAGGGCACAGGAACAGGAGGGAGTCACTCAACTGCCCGAGACTGGGACACAGGAACAGAAGGCGGTCATTCAACTGCTCGAAACTGGGACACATGGAAATCTAGAGGCTACTGAGGCCCGAGGATCCTGTTACGCAGGAACAGGAGGAGGGGACTCACTCCCCACCAGTATGGGACACCGGGAGAGAAGGGGAGTTTTCTTGGAAAAAACAGAAATATATGAATAAGTTGCATTCGTGGTCCACACAATCCTGCCCCAACATTCACTAAGACCACGGCTGATCTGATTGTGATTCCGTCATTCCATTTTACGGAGACTGTCCTCTCTGCAGCCTCTGCTCCATTTGTTGGTCATGTTGCAGACCCAGATGCTGCAACAACAGTCACCATGACTCATCCAGAGGGTCGGGTCTAATCGGATGAGTCTGGATTTGAAATGTCCAAGCACAAGAACGAAAACATAAAATCAAGGTATTGCCAGATGTTTAGTTCTCTCAAATTCGCAATCCAACTCACATAACCAGCCCATCCATTATACTTTCAGGATGGAGCACTGTGTAGATATGGCTAGCATACTGCAGAATACAACCCAGCAATATCCAGAATGGAACACACCAGCCCACACCAATGCTTGATCTATAATCCTGGCCTAAATGTCCAGCTTGGGGAGCTCTGCAGACGCACTGGTTCATTCATATATAAACCCAGGCTGTTGCATTGTTCGGTTACACTGTGTGAGATCGCTGCCCAGTGTGGGGAAACTTGCAACCCATGCTGGAAGTGACAGGATGTGCAGCTCCCATCCATTTACAGCTTCATATCTCCACTGTGCCTTGACAAGGGGTGCCATGGATGTGAAAATCACTGCGATGTAGAGATGTAAATGGAAACAGTTTAAATATCAATAGTTCAGATCGTACCAGTATTTAAAGTTGAAATACCTGAGATAACATCCAATGAGGTTTCGTGAATGGTGTAAAGTAGTTAGAGGGGGATGGTAATATTATAGTGGTTGCACTATAATCAACAATGTGAATTAGAGGAACAAATATGCAGGGGGACTGGGGAGACTTGCAGGAACAATAAGGTTGTTATAATAGGTGAGTTCAATTTTCCTAACATACACTGGGAGTTCCAGATGGTTAAGAACTTAGATGGAACGTAATTTGTTAAGTGTGTTCTGCAAAGTTTCCACAATCAATATATAGAGTATCGTACTCGGGAAGGGACAAACTCGACCTACTATTGGAAAATAGGGCAGGATAGGTGAAGGTTATAAAGTGGGGTAGCATTTTGGTAAAAGTGATTAGAGTTGTATTAATTTTAAAATAGTTATGGTAGGGACAAAATTGTTCCACAGATTCAAGTTCTAAATTGGGGCAAGGCGTATGTTGTTGGAGTTACACAGGAGATTGCAGGGGATGATTGGAGTTGTTTGATTCCAGGTAAAAGGATCTCGGGCAAGTGGGAGGGATTTAGAAGTGAGATAGCTCGAGTTCAAGGTTTCCATTTTCCTGTGAGGGTGAAGGTTATGTGAGACTGGAAGAGAGAACCCTGGATGTCAAGACATATTGAGGCTTTGACCAGAAAAAAAAGAGGCGTGGCTCGTATTAAGGGAATCCCTGGAGGTATACAGGGGATAGAGGAGTTTACTGAAATCAGCAAGGCCATAAGGGGGTATGAGGTAGTCTTGGCTGAGAAGATTAGAGTGAATCCAAATTCAGCATAGTAAAGATAAAGAGCAACTAGAGAGAGAATAGGATGCTTTAAAATCCAAAACCGGCATGCATGTGTAAAACCTCAAGAGATGGGTGAAGTCCTCAAATTCCCCTCTGTGTTTATCATGAAGAAAAACATGAAGATCTGTGACCTTTAGGAGGTTAGTGGTCATATCTTGGTACTGTCCATATCACAGTAGAGTTGTTGTTGGACATATTAGAACGCACAAAGTCAGACAAATCTCTTGGTCCTGACCAGATATATCTAAGAGGACTGTAAGAGGCGAGAGAAAAAAGCTTAGGGACCAAGATCCCGGAAGACTGGGCGGTAGCAAATGTAATGCCCTTATTCAAGAAGGGCTGCAAAGAAAAGCCTAGGAAATATAGACCAGTAAGCTTCACACCTGTTTTCGGCAAACCACTTGAGAAGGTTCTGAGAGATAAGATGTGCATGCTGTGGTTCTGTTCGCCGAACTGGAAGTTTTTATTGCAAACGTTTCGTCCCCTGTCTAGGTAACATCCTCAGTGCTTGGGAGCCTCCTTTGAAGCGCTTCTGTGGTGTTTCCTCCGGCATTTATAGTGGCCTGTCCCTGCCGTTTCCGGTTGACAGTTTCAGCTGTCCGCTGCAGTGGCCGGTATATTGGGTCCAGGTCGATGTGTTTGTTGATGGAGTTTGTGGATGAGTGCCAAGCTTCTAGGAATTCCTTGGCTGTTCTTTGTTTCACTTGCCCTATAATGGTAGTGTTGTCCCAGTCAAATTCATGTTGCTTGTCGTCTGCGTGTGTGGCTACTAGGGATAGCTGGTCGTGTCGTTTCGTGGCTAGTTGATGTTCGTGGATGCGGATCGTTAGGTGTCTTCCTGTTTGTCCTATATGTGTTTTGTGCAGTCCTTGCATGGGATTTTGTACACTACGGTAGTTTTGCTCATGCTGGGTATCGGGTCCTTAGTTTTGGTGAGTTGTTGTCTGAGGGTGGCTGTTGGTTTGTGTGCTGTTATAAGTCCTAGTGGTCGCAGTAGTCTGGCTGTCATTTCAGAGATGTTCTTGACGTATGGTAGTGTGGCTAGTCCTTTGGGTTGCGGCATGTCCTCGTTCTGTTGTCACTCCCTTAGGCATCTGTTGATGAAATTGTGAGGATATCCGTTTTTTGCGAATACCTTGTATAGGTGTTCCTCTTCCTCTTTTTGCAGTTCTGGTGTGCTGCAGTGTGTTGTGGCCCTTTTGAACAGTGTCTTGATACAACTTCGTTTGTGTGTATTGGAGTGGTTGCTTTCATAGTTCAGGACTTGGTCTGTGTGTGTGGCTTTCCTGTGTAAGATGTGCATGCATTTGGAAAGACAGAGTTTGACTTGAAGTAGTCAGCATGGCTTTGTGCATGGCGGATCATGCCTTACAAATTTTGTTCGAGATTTTTGAGGAAGTGACCAGGAAGGTTGATGAGAGCAAGGTTGTAGACATATTCTATATGGATTTCAGTAAGACCTTTGATAAGGTTCCACATAGTAGGCCGCTCTGGAAGGTTAGATCGCATGGAATCCAAGGTGAGCTGGCAAATTAGACTGAGCTGCCAGTGGAAGTGGTTGACGTGGGTACAATAACAACATTTGGACAAATACACAGATAGGAAAGGATTAGATGGATACAGAGCAAAGGCAGGGAAATGGCAGATTAGTAGTTAAGGGGCAATTACACCATGGTTTGTTGACAGAGCAAGGTGGGCGTATTGGATGGGCGAGTACAGACGGGGAACATTCCCATCCCAGAGGGTGCCACACCACCAGACCCACCGAGCATGATCTGTGCTCACTACCGATTTCAGTGCAGTATTTGAGGTCTGAAGAAATGTCCAGCAATACAGGACAAGCATCAATAACCTTCCCCGCTCTGTCAGGATAAGGGTCACCGTATTCTGTCTGCTCCCTCACAATCACTGTATATCTGTGATTGCAACTACTCCCGAACAAGGCTCATGATCCCCCGCTCTCACTACTGCATGTAACATCTTCTCTCTCTCTCCTTTGCAATACCTCCCACACAGTCATAGAATATTCTGGAGAATGCCGATTATAGAATGTTCCAGATAATGTTCCAAATATTTCCCAGTTTCAGGAAAATGGTAGTGTCCCAGTGTGTAACACATAAGAGTCACTTGACTCACCTTAATGATATTAAACCAATAACAACTTCTACACACGCCTTGTTAAAAATACAATTTCCAGCAGAGAACATTTTTACCCTCAGGCGTTATCTTGACCGTTATCTGAACTGTACCACTTTCCTTATTATGAATGTTTCTCTTACCCTTTGTCTGTGACTGTTTCTGTCTGTAACAGTTACACAGTCTCCCACTCAGTTGGCAGGACGGCAGGTTTGTGATGTAGAGGCAGGACAACAGCACAGGTTCAGTTCCTCACACCGACAGAGATTACCATGAAGGAGACACTCTCTCAACCTCACCCCATCACCCGAGATGTGGTGATCCTCAGGATAAACCACCATGAGTGGTCTCTCTAATGACAGTTTTTTTTGTGACTGTATTCTATCAATGTTAGCATTTTAATTTAAAAAATATTTTAAAAGAGATTTTTAATATTTTAATATTATAATACTTATAATATTATAATAATAAGTATGGATTTGTTTTCCCATATTCACCTGTGGAAAGTACCCTGGGCAGGCCCAGTAAAACAGAAACCAAGTCCATCTCCAATTCAATCCCCTCGACCCACTCTATCACATCTGGCACAGTGCTCCAATATAGATGAAGTCAGCAGCAGGACCATATGCAATGAGTAAGAGTGCCTGTAGTCATTCTGCATTTAGGACATGCTGAAGATAATCCCACTTTGAATTTTGAGAGACAATTTGGGGTCAGATAGATCCTACGAAAAATTTTCAACTGCATGGAATGGGTCCTATTACAGATCAAAATCCGTCGAGCATTTTCACAAATATCCTCCCAATTCTCCGAAGTGTTCTGAACCCCCAAATCTCTCGCAGACATCACAAAGCTGCACAGTCTCGTCTGAGGGGACACTCTCCAACTAATGATAAAGAGTACTGACAGAGAGTGTATTCTAAGCAATAAGCACCCTCTTCCCTTTATCGGATCTGTCAGAGTGTGGTAAAAGTGTGTTTTTTTTTAAATCAAATCTCTGATCTGGAAAAAAAAGAAGAGGTCTCTACTAGTAGTCCATACGTACGAGTTATTTGATCAAATGATATCATTGTTTCTACATCAAATAACACGTGGTGGCTCATTGGTGAGCATTGCTGCCTCACAGCACCTGGGTCTCGGCTTTGGTTCTGGCCTTGGGTGACTGGCTGTGTGGAGTTAACATTCTTGCCGTGTCTGTGTGGGTTTCCTCCCACAGTACAAAGATGTGCAGGTTAGATGAATTGGTCATTGATAAATCACCCATAGTGTTCAGGAATGTGTAGATTTGGGCATTAGCCAGGATAAATATGGGATGGTAGGGGAATGGGTCTGGCTGGGTTACTCTTCAGAAGGTCGAAGTGGACTTGCTGGGCCCAAGGGCTTGTATCCACACTGTATGGATTCTACTAATTCTAAATCACTCAAGCAAGGTACACCCCTTGCTGCCTACAGTTTAAACCTGGAATCCAGTATCCCCGGATGACAACCTGGTATACCAATTACAGGGGTAAGAAACATAATTTTGGCTGTATTGCTGTCGATCTGATGCATTGTCATTCATGCTTTAACAATATCGATAATTATTGGGTTATGACAATACTTCATAAATGTTGTCAATTTAGCTATGAAAAACAGACTAATAAAGGTTCACTTTATCTGATAGGGTTCAATATCTCACAGTAGCCCAGGCACTAACATCGCATAAAAAAGAGCTTAATTTATAGCTTTTATCTGGGCGATCTACTCCCCACAATCTGGGGATAGTTGCAATTTGGTTAGCTTGATAAAGAGTTGCTTATGCTGCCAAATAAAAGAACTAAACGAGCCATGATGTTTCCTAAATACCTATGGGGGAAACATCAAATGAAGCATTCACACGAGGTATAGTAAATGAGGAAGGACATTCTTTAATAAGAGCTATCCGACCTAGCCAGGACATTGGAAGTGCCTCCCATCTTTGAAGGTCTTGTTTAATTTAGTCAAATAAATGGACATAGTTCACGTTAAATAAATGAGCAAAGACGGATGTAATGAAAATACCGAAATTGGGAAACCCTGCCCCACCACATCCACCCCCCGTGACCATTTAAAAGGAAAACAGGATTTGCCCTCATCAGGTATTTCCCCAAGACCTCCCATAGACATGGCCTCCAACGTTGTAAAATTAATCTTAAAGCCTGAAAAGGCGACAACCGAATTTATGCATTGCATCACGTGAGCTGCCAAAATTGCGGGATTTGACAAAAACATAAGAACATCTGCATACAACATAATTTTATGTGACTTTTATCCCACTTCTGGGGCAGGTATGTTGGGGTAATTTTCCCAATTGTGCAGGATGCCACCGAATCTAAGATTGTTCAGGGATGGGGAAGAGATCACCCTCGTGTGCCATTTCTGCGGGTTAAAGAAGAAAATAAAATCCCTACTTGTGAGGTAGATCTGCCTCCAGACATCCACCAGCTCTAGTTCTGGACAGAAATCCATTAATTGCTTACATTATAACGAGGGTACTGGGGGACCTTTGGACATTCTGTCCATCGTGGGGCCATAAGACAGTCGAAATCTCTTTCTACAATCATGTGCCATGATGCAAGATAACTGAATTTGGAAAATGCATCTACCAGGATTTTAAGAGGCTGCAGCGGGTGGCAATAAATATTTAAAATACTGTATTAATTTCCGTAGTTCAAGACTTTGCGCTTATGATCTTTCCATGGGTGTTAATACAATCTAGTAATTTAAATGGAAGATTCTTCCTATCCATTATGACTTTCCCCCGACTCTTAGTATTAAAAGACGAGATATAAACCCGAACAAACCCGCCCTGCTGTAACGTCAAATGTTCCTTGTCATCAAGGTGCATCTCCTGCAATAGGAAAACTCTCTCTTTTTTAAGACGAGAAAGCATATTTTTCCTCTTGACTGGACGATGGCTCCCTTTAATGTCCAGGTACACCATTTAAGCACATCATTATCCATAACACACTGCAGCAACATTTGAACTCTAGAGAATTTCATATCGAATTACACATCGCTGAGCATTAATGACAAACGACTCATCGAGCCTTAAACCTGTACAAACTAAAACTACTGCAACTAACAAGCTCTCAAAACTTTCCAAAGCTAAAAACATAAAAAAAGAACGAAACAAAATCCAAAGTGCCAATGACACTTGATAGGGTTTTTACGCACCCCCTCCCCCACCCCCCGACCCAATGGGGACGCTGACGGCCTAGGTCTCTGTTCTACAACACTGACAAAGGCCCTGCTTTTAATTGTATAGGTCCTGCTCTTGTTTGATTTACCAAATCCAATACCTCACATTAATCCAAACTAAACTCCATCTGCCACTCCTCAGCCCAGTGAGTGATATTACTGCCACCTCACCTTCCCCGTTTAATTTTAAAATTCCCCCCCCCCCCCCCCCACTCTCCAGGAGGACTGCACACTCCGGCCTTGATTTTCACAAAGACACTGAGCTTGGTTTGCCTTCTGTGGTTTAGGGGAAGGAGGGAAAGATTGCGGACACAGTCAGTGGGAAGGAGAGGCTAGACAGTAATCAGCAGCCTGGTATCATTTCATGGTTTTAGGAAGAAGGCAGTCACACGTGAGAGTTGGGTAATATTGATCCTTTTTTTGGGGAACAGAAATTATGGTCTTTTTCCGTCTCTGGTGTTCAGTAATGAAAATCTATTCGAGACCCTTCATTGTGCAGTGTGTCTGCAGGATTTCTTTCCCTAATATTGCAGACTACAGATAACAGCGATTAAAGCTGTTCATAGTTAACTTCGATGGCACAGCACGTACACTCAACAAAGTAAAAACAATGACTGTAGATGCTGGAAACCAGATTCTGGATTCGTGGTGCTGAAAGAGCACAGCAGTTCAGGCAGGATCCGAGGAGCAGTAAATTCGACGTTTCGGGCAAAAACCCTTCATCAGGATGCTGCCTGATCTGCTGTGCTCTTCCAGCATCACTAATCCCGTATACTCAATATCCTACAGTTGAGACAAATATTTTGCCTTTGTTTAACAATACAAAGTGTTTTGTGTAATTCAGTAAAGGTAACCTGATTATAATAACTCCACACCGAGCTGAAAGCTGACACTTAAAATATGACCCAAAATCTGGATATGGTAGTGTCGTGGGTAATGTCCCTGCCTCTGAGCCAAAGGACTGGATTTGATTCCTGAACGTGCGTGGTGGTGTTCCAAGCTCTGGACTAGAAGTTCTGGATTCAAGTCCTGCCTGTTGCAGAGGTATGTCACAGCATGTCAGAACAGGCTGATGAGCAAACACACAGGAGAATAATGTTACAGCTTTATAGGAATTGCTGAGTGGTGCTCGTGTCCCTACCTCCGGGCACAAAGGTCTGGGCGCAAATCCCACAGAAGTGTTTCATAACACACCTGAACAAACTGATTAAAACGGATTTAGAATTGTGGCTTGATGGAGAAGGAAGAGGTGTCAGTATTGCATTTCAGAATTTAAGCCCAGGATGATTTAAAGCACAGCCATTCGTGTTGATTGGAGTCACATTTTGCAGCAGTAAAGGTTTATAAAATCAAAATGGTTATGGATAGGGTGAGTAGTCAGGTTTTTCCCCAGATTGGGGCGTCCAAAACTCGAGGGCATTGGTTGAAATTGAGAGGGGAAAGGTTTTGACGAGCCCACGAGCACCATTTCACGCAGAGGGTGGTGTGCATGTGGAAT